>NC_066585.1:321090809-321368309 GCF_024323335.1 Lathyrus oleraceus | reverse complement strand
TTAGACCATAATAAACTTATTTGTTTATGGAGATAAGTCTCTTGAGTGCACAAGAACTTGATTTATTGATGATCAATCCAAAACTTTTACCGATCAATCCTTTGAGCTCTTTGAGGGAAACCCTAATTCACAGATGAGACAAAACCAGACATATCTTGATCTTGAGGTTAGCTATGCGTGGATGATGTCTTGTTTATCCAACAATATCTAGCCTTCCTATCGAGGTTTACTTGCAGGACCGACTACAAAGTCCTAGACTGATATGTGTTAAGCATATAACGGTTTTGTTGGTAAAGTGTTTGGAATACTAGAACAATAAGTGAAATGTTTGCAGAATAGAAATGCAGTAAAAGTAAGAAAGGATAAAAAAATATAAAGATGTAAATGAATAAAGTAAATGAAAATAACTTGACAAGTTAAATGTTTTGAAAATAAAGGTGAAAGCAGAAGTACATTTTTGTAGGAAGTTAACTTTTTTCTCTCAAACGCTTGATACTTCAAGTGTTTTCCTATTGCAATGTTACAAATCCCACCACCTGAAATGAAAATAACATATACTTGAATAGTAATAAGAAATAACTGCTAGGAGGTTATGATCGATTCACGATGTGCCATGTGTCAGAGCCTGCCACCCACGTTGCTGGTAACTTCCCACTTTCTGCTTCCCACGGTTAGTTCCCATTATGGTAAGCTTACCTTCGACTTCGACAAACTAATATCCTTCGTCGACCTAGCTTTCTTAGTTTCCCCCTTCGTCGATTCTACCTTTGACCTCCTATTGGTCGACCTGACTTCATGCTATCAAGGTCGAAAATTTCCAACTAACAAATTGCCCCTTTAAAAGGCCAATTTCGACTGAGGCGCTTCGACCGAGAAACTTGACTTTTTGACTTTCCAAATTTCTTCTGGACGTCTAATCTTTAATGATGTTTTGTGCAATGATGATTTTCCTACACCGTGATTTCTCCGAAAACTGTCATCATTATGAGCTACTTCCTAGGTCATGGGATCCCAACTAAAGCTACTAACTTTCCCACTACCTCCTAGTCGGACAACTGTCAATCTATTGACGCTTGATTGTCATTTGGTTTGCCTATAAATAAACACTTTTCACATTCAACATTCTCTTCCTATTTCTTCGTCTGTGCATTCTTTCTGCAATTTCTCACAACAACCTTTATTCTTACCAATTTTCTTCATCTTTCATAGCAATGGCTTCCTCTACTCACACCAAAAAAGCCACCACCTTCAACACTGGCAACAACCCTGTTGCATTTCAACTTATTGAAATGAAAAGTATGAAACCTATTCCTCAACCCACTTCTATTGATGAAGCAATGGAAAATATCTGGAAACACCAGATGCTCATTCCATTTGTCGTTGACGACAAACTTGTTGCATTTCACGGACCTTACCCAGACACTGAAACTAAACCAAAAATGGTTCAAGGCCATTTTCCTGGTTACACTCCTGCTGCCCCTCCAGCTTTCAAAAAAGATGGAACCATCGACATCAGATTCATGGACCCAAAGGCAAGAGCCTTCAGATCAATGCCTACCCCAGGAAACAAAGAGTACGTAGCTTAGCTTAACAAAGTCCAACGAAAACGCCAAGACCAGTGGAGAAGTGCGGGGATCTTCGACGCCACCCAGATTTCAAGGCATGCCCACCAAATCCACCCCTGCATTCTGTTGGCATCGATGTATTCCTGGGAAGGTTTGACTAACACTTTCTAGCTTCCATGTGGCATGTTGGCGCCAACTCTCTTTGACGTGGAGGCTATCATAGGCTTATCGCCACTAGGCGAAACTTTTGACCTTACACTTCCGACAGAGACCACCTTTTCGTTCAGTCGTGCTAGCCTTCAAAACTATATCGAAGATCCCCACAATAAGGATTCTGTCGAAGTCTCTGACGAAGAGTACATTGCCTATCTAACATTATGGCTTTTATACTATGTTTTCTATCCTGGCTCTTTATAGATAACCAAAATTTATATAAGCCCGTCGATCCAAATCCACGAAGGTCGACAGGTCTCTCTAGGTAAGATTTTGCTAGCTTCTTTTTACCACTCCCTAGGGCTCACAACCCTAAAATTAAAATACCTCCATTCTACTACCAAGGCCCTAAACTTGTTAGGTCCTATGTGGCTTTTGCAACACTGGTTGAATGCCACTTTTGGATATCAGTTAGGTTATCTGGTGTCAGAGTGCATAATGCATTTAAATGAGGATCAATTAGTCGAAGGAGCAAGACTTGCCCTGATGACATGCCAAGAAACCCCCAACAAACATCTTTTCATGAAGTACCTCAACATGTTTATCGAGGCCGACTCCTTTGCTCCAGGTATGGATCCATTCATGGACCGAAGGTTTGGCCTGAAATGGTTTAAGAATCCTTTTCCAGGTGACTCCCCTCAAGCTACAACGTAATCGAGTGCTATGTGGAGGGATTTTTTGACCCCTAGACTTCTGTCCTTTAGGATCGAAGTAGGGTCGAAGGGGTACGACTTCATGAGTTACCAACCCAACTTGATGGCTCGCCAATTCGGCCTTAGTAAAATGTTACCTAAACCTTTGGTGTCACATTTGACTGACATTGTATGGTCTGGTCAATCATTAAACGCCGATGACCATAAAGCTTGCCTGAGATTCCACAAGTCCACTTAACGCCTTGAACTACTAGTGTTTAAGTTCCAACAATCCTTTTTGACAACCATAAACTTTGACGAATGGTGGACCGACTACGAATTTCAAGCTTTTTCTAGTGATCTTTTTCTTCAACATATGATTGATGCCTTTCCATTATAACTGGTGAAATGCAGCCTCCACCACCGTCTACTAATGCTCCCGACGCAACAATCTAAGTTACCAATGCTGACGAAGCCCCAACAAAAAAGGTAACCACTGTTCTTTCACCTTTCCTTTCTTTAGAGAGAAAAAATAACCACTCCTTTTCTCTATTATTAGGATCGAAAAAGGGTTCCAACAACTGAACCAACCCCTAGCAAACCTTCCAAAAGGCAAAGGGTGCCATCGACTCCGAAGTTGAAGGTACTTAGTGTCAGCGTTTCACGAGGCTTTGTTTTTAATAATTTCGTCACCCTCTCACTTATCTTATGACTCAGGTTCCTGAAGAGGTGCCTTTGGTAGACAATGAAGACTCCGATGGCAGCGTGCATTCACACATCTTTCCAACATCGAAGGTGCCACTGAATACTCCACCTACTCCGACATGAAAAAAGAAAGTCCAAGCCAATAAACTTGATAACGTGAAACTATACCATTTATTTGACTCGATTCATATGCATTTTAGTATAATTTTGTGTATGTTTTTATCATATTATGCTGGTGTTGTTTCCCTATTTCAGGTACTTGTCAATGCAGAACTCATGTTTGAGAAAGAGATAAAGAAAAGAGAAGAAATGAAGAAAAGGGGAAGAAAAGAAGAAAATGGCTGAAATTGAAGGTTATGGGCCTGTGGCGTTCGCCATGGGCTTACGGCGTTCGCCACGTCCCCCTTCCACGTCACTTCAAAGTTTAAGTACCATGGATTTCGCCATGGCCCTGTGGCGTTCACCACAGGCACACAGTGCCATTTTTCAGCAACTACACAAAACATGGTCAAGAGCTCCCCTATATTTCCTCAACCACTTCTACACGATTTTAGGGAAGTTCAACTCCTTTTACCAATACGAGAAGGAAATTTCAAAGAAAAAAAGGCATCCAAGTTTTATCGTGTAATTTGATTCTTAGGCTTAAGCAGAAATACTTAAAAAGTGATAGTTCTTCCACACCGGGAGGCTATTGCACCGTAGTTCTTAAGTTTACTTGTTGATTGGATCAAGCGTGCCGACATCATTTATATCTCCAGTTGTTATTTTTACTAGAAGAATTCTCCGCAGTTTAATCCATTTTTATTATTAATCAGGTTCTTTTAATTGCATATTTCTTTAGTTTCCGGTTTCATTTGGCCTAATTGCATAATACTATTTATATGCTTGTAATTCTGAATTTTGATCATGATTATGTTCATGTTTAATAATTATAACCATATGATTAAGTTTCAAACCTAGTGTGGCTAAAGTCTATGACATTGGTATGTAAGGATCGTCGTCCCGACGGGATTCAACAATAATTAATGTTAATTTTTATAAGTTATTTTTCTGACCGTGGTTTCCAATTCTAATTTAAGAAGGTTTTTGCACGAGAGTGAAAAGTTATTAAGGTTATAAATCAGCAGAGCGAGAGTTTGAGATTTTAACCAGATAGTGGTTTCTAGGCATTAATCATAAACACAGCGAGAACGCTTTAGGATTAATTAGGATTTATCAATTTCCAAAAATTTACTTTTAATTCAGGTGGGTGAGTGAGAGAAAAACATTTTTCCTTAAGAGTATAACCCAAGTCAATAACATGAGAGTGTGAGGCAAAGTCTTTTAATTTGATATTTCCTACTGAAAAGTGATTCACCTTATTTTATGTTAATTATTTACCGAATCCTTGTAGAATGATGTAATTTACATACTGGCGCCTCCTTATTGAATATTTTAATTATATTATTATTTCCTATTTAATTTTATTTCTAGCTTCCCTCAATCTAAAAAATAAAATAATCATTATCCTGAGCTTTATATAGTAACTTTAGACAACGATAGTTTGGTTTTTGGTCCTTTGGATTCTATATCTTTTTAAAACTACATGGTATGATTGTGCACTTGCAGTTAGACATTTCAATAGACATACTAAGTCGCGATCAAAACCCCCTTCAAGAGCCGCTCCTTCGACCACAAAGACCGTAGTTCTAGATGATCTTAGTGAGGCCTTTGCCCCTCATGGTCCAAAAAGAAGTCCTCCTGTTTCTCCACCACACGTGGCTTCTCTGGTATTTGTCTCCCTTTGTTTTATCAACTCACAAACGTATTCTCCGACATGGGTTCTGACTTCTTGATCATAGAAACATGTGGCCGATTTGACTCCAACTGAGCCCACAATTGAAGCAAGGGTCAACAGTCAAGCAACTGAGATTATCTTGAGCCCTCAAAGACAAGACGAGCTTCAAAGCATATCACCTGAGGCTCAACAAAATCTAGTTGTTCAACAAACTAAGGCCCCTTCGAATGGAAAAGGAATCTCTATCAGTACTTTGACTCCAGAATAGGTTCTAGCTATGAAGTAACAAAATCCGGCAGAAACCTTAAGGAAGTTGCAACAACTTCGTCAAATTTTGACTGAGGCCTGTAGCGGTGTATTCGTCACCATCGAAAATATTAACTAGATCCAAGGTAAATCATACAAAGTCGAGTCGCCACCGCACTTCTATTTATCCAAAGGAATGGCTAGAAAGCGAACAAAAGCCTAAGAAGTTTTACAAGAGAAAACTAATAAAAGGTCAGAGATCTGGGTAAGGGGGTAATTATGTTGTGGGAAGGTGTTAGGCACCCATAACATCCTAGGTACTCCTAGGGAACCTCTTTTCACAACTTGTTGTAAAAATTAATTGTTTATGAAATATTTATTGTGCAAACATTGATTGAAGAGATGAGAAAAGAATATACAAGTTTATTTACATTTTTGTGTTTGGATGGATGAAACCCATTGCCTACGTACCTTTCATGAAAGATAAGGATCAAAACACCGTAGTTCGGCTAAAAGATTTCCAAAAAAGTGAGTGGATTGATTTTAAACAAAAGCCTTAAGGTCTTTCATTATCAACGGGAGAAAACTCGACCTGAGCCAACAATCCACCATGTGAGAATAGCTTCGACATACTAGTGAGGGATTATGCCCTATAATAAGCATGGAAGTCTTACAATTCAATCACTAAGGATGCAGTGAGATTTACATCAACCACTAAGATAATTCAGATCTATGGCTAATGCATGAAAACTTGATTAACAAGTGGACAAGGGCCACAAAAGCAATTGAGTGGGTTGAATTAACCAATTAGAATTATTCACAAAAATGAAGTCAAAGTTGACATTAAAGTTCATTCACAATGAGTATTAGTGAAAATGAAGTTTGAAAATCAGAGGCTTAAGGCCTAGGTTTCTAGTTTTGAAAACAAGTGAAAATGTTTGCACAAAAGTTTTCTGGTTTGGGTTAAAGATAAAAACAAGGTTCAAGGTTAATCACAAAAGGGTGAGGGTTAAGGTTAAGGGACAAAGCCACAGGTAGGATTGCTTTCTCAAAATCATAGAAATGATTCAAGTAAGTTCCTTTGGAATTTAAGCGATACAAAACAATAAGCAAATAAGCAAGGTCAAAGGAGCAACAAAACTGGAAATGGATGGCCAATCAATGGTCTTATATCCAACTCCGAAAACAAATGGGAAACGGAGTGCCAATAAATGGTCTTACATCCAACTCCACAAAGCAACATGGGAAACAGATAGCCAATCAATGGTCTTACATCTAACTCCACAAAAGAAACAAAATAGGAAACAGATAGCCAATCAATGGTATTACATCTAGCTCCACAAAACAACATACAAAAGGAAATGGAGTGCCAATCAATGGTCTTATATCCAGCTCCCTAAAAGGAACAGGAAACAGATAGCCAATCAATGATCTTACATCTGACTCCTCAAAAGAAAACACATAACAAATGCAAAACAAACATATGAATGATGCACAAATAAGCAAACAAGCAATCAATTATCACACGCTATACACAACCAAGAGGCTCATACAAGGCTGGGCTTTAGTCAAGGGGTCATATCGACCTTGACAAACAAGCCAAATACTGGAAGGGGTGTCTGAGGCTCTTGACCGTCAGAGTGAGCAGATGAAATGGGAGATGAGGGTTAGACCTCATAGCTCTTAACCCGGCCTGGGTGAGCTTTAATCAAAGAAGGTGTGGGGGTCCAGAATGAGGAACCCTATTCCACATGACTGACACAACAAGATTTTGGGTGTTTATTCAAAATGCATCAGCACGTAGTGCGAGCAAAATGAAAGACTCAACTGAATAGCAGGGGATGGATTGCACATCCCTTCTATCTGCCAATGCCTCTTCACTTAGGAGGTCTTAATATGTAACCATGCCTCATTGAGGTCTTTAGCACAAAATTAAACAATAAAAAACATGGCCTCTTAAGGAAGGCTTCAGACAGGTGCCTGCCAAATGGCAGGACTTCCAGACTACATGGAGAAAAGAAGTTACCTAAGTGGTATGCCAACCACAAGCAAAGCAAAGCTCAAATAATGAGCTAAAGTGGCTAAAGTACCTGTATGAAAAGCTAAAACAATCAGTATTCACATTCAGACAACCAAACAGAAAACAGACAAAACCAACAGTGGTTTCCAATATGTACACAAAACAAGGTGCAAAGTGCAATCAACTCAAATTGTTTCATCATTCAAGTGACCTACAAAACAACAAGGTTAGTTAACCAAAGTAACTTGCATCTCAAGTAATGAGATCATATCAATCATTGTGGCTAATTGCTTGAACCTGAAATACAAAGCTCAAAAGATGAGTACAAACCACTAGCACAAAGGCTAGGGTCAAAGGCATAGCAAAAAGTCAAAACAGAAGTGGATATTTAACATGAAGCATCTTTAATCAAATGAGAACATGTCCTAAAAAGGACCAAGTCTAAATCATCAAGCAAAATCATTACATGAGCAAGATATGGCAAAGGCAATTAGAAAGCACACAATTGGACATCAAGAATCAAAATTCCATATTAAAACAGAAATGAATCAAACACTCATGGAAATTTTTATGTGCACACAACATGTCAAACACAATCATCATGCCAAAAATTAGAATCAACAGAACTCAATTGACCTAGAAATGAAAATGCACAAGTATGACATCAAATTGTGTGACACACATTGTCACACCTAAAGTTTATGTGTCTAAAACAGAGATGAAAAATGAGAAAAATGCACAACCAAGCCTCAAAAATCATGCAACATGTTGGGAATCAGCATACCAAATTTCAAATCAATTGGCCAACGTATGAGCATTTCACAATAGAATTGGTACAACATGTCACATTTTCATACATGTCCAAAGAAGCAACACAATTAAAATTCCAGAAATGATAAAATCATGAAATCAGCATCACAAAATAATAGACATCCATATGAACATGTAGCAAAAAATTGGAAGTGATTTGGATTAAATTTCAATTTGTTATGATTTTTGGAAGTTGGAAGAAAATATGAATAAATGATGAATCATGCACATGATAATATGGAGGGAAATGGAAAAATATGAAGTAAATTTGAAAAATGATGGAAGCTGGAATCGAACTGTATATGGCAAAAATCAAGCGCTGAAATAAATAAATGTACAAAATGCTGGAGCGGAGGATCGAAAGAGGTATGAGCGCATAACATCAAAACGACTGCGTTTCATTTGGAGGGGGAAATTGAAATGAAAAAAAAGAAAACACACGCATGAGGAATCGAACTAACGAGGCAAAATCTATGAGCGCTTCTATAGTGAATGCCATGCGCTGAACCAGACAAACCCTAGGCGGCGGTTGGCGCGGTGGTTTCCACCGTCTTCTTCGTGAAGACGGTGGTGCTACAGGCAAATCATACATCATTCGAAAGGTTATCACATGAGGAACACAGATCGAGTATTATCTAGGCCTAATTCTTCATGAATCATGAGAATCGAACAAAAACATTATTGCACACAAACTTTCAACTCAGCATAACTCAGTCAATTCTCAACCATTTTTCATGAATTTTATATCAGCGTGATCAACATGCAAAGATCTACCTAAACATGTGCATAAAAAGGAGAATTAAGAGGTTCGAAATCCCTACCTCTTGAAGAGCAGAATGAGGAAACAAGCGATTCAAGCTCCTAAAGTGTCCAGATCCAATCCTGAGATGATGTCTTGAAGTTTGATGTATGAATTGAAGCTTGGCACGACCTAGATCTAGCTCAAATGGCAGTTTCCATCTTCATGTTCTTGAGCTTGCACAGTTTGATTTCTGCTCGAATTCTTCAAATCAAGGCTTGATCTGCACTCAATGATGATCAGAGAACAAGAATATCCAATAAAATTCAGATGCTATGTGGAAAAATTTGGAGTTTCAAATGAGAGCAAAAATGGAGGCAAAGCAAAATTTGAGATCTAGAATATGATCTCCTGAAAATTCTGTTAGGATTAAGGCTTTATACTATGTGCTAATCATGCTGAAAAATTAATTAAGCAATGGTTAATTGGAGATTAGTGAGAATAAGGTGTATGACCAAAATTGGAAAAGTGAGGTGCATGACAAATTGTACACGTGAACAGTAGCATGTGCATGTGTATTTTCACTTAAAATCCTCTTATGAACACAATGGCAATGGTATTTAGCTCATGTAATGCACCAAATTTGAATTTCCAAATTTCCCTCCAAAATGTTCATGAATGAGCAAATGGTTATATGAGATAATTTCATGCAATGCAATGTTGGATTTGGAAATTATAGGTCATGAGGAGCATAATGCAAAAAGAGGCACTCATTTTGGAGCTTTGGATCAAAAGTTATGGCTTGTTGAAGTTCCATGCACCCTTGGCAATCATTTGGCCATATCTCCTCAACCATTCATCAGATGCTCATGAGCTTGGACTTTTTGGAAATGGGAGAGAAAGATCTTCAACTTTCATGTTCAACAAAATTTCATTTGAAGCTTCCTTAATGTTGGAAAGTTTGGTTGAATGTGAACCAAAAACTTGCTATTTTTGGAAACTTGAAATTATAGGTCACTTTCCATTTTGGGAAACTTTTGCACTGGCTTCAAATTCTTCAACATAGATGTTTGACATGATGAATAAGCCTTGTTTAAACATGAATGGGATGAAGAAATTCAATTCTCACACTCAAAGCCCTCAGTTGACTTTCAGTTGACTTGCATTGGTCCTTAGATGACCTGACAATGCCTGATGAATTTGAGCTTCAACCACTTGGGGGATTTGCTCCAAAATGAACCTCTAGCTCATATAAGCTCAAGATAATGACATGTGGTCCTCATACCAAGAAAATACCATCTGCTCTTGCTCATAGGAAAACCTTGAATTGCCTGGCTTGATGACTGCTTAGGCTGCAAAATAAATGTTAGATGACATATTTTTGGTGCTTTTGGTTAGTGATTAAACAAGAAAAGAAAATGATATACAATGCAAGCAATGCCTGGTGATCTAGAATCACTCTCAGTAAAGATCCCACCCACAGGGAAGGAAGCAAGGTGTCCAATGATCCTTGAGGCTATGCAATGTTATGATATGATGCCATGAGGGATCTTAGGGACAAAATTGGGGTCTTACAAGGCCTAACCTTCTACTTCGATTGCCGTACCTTCACCAGGGATGGATGATGTAGCGGTAAATTCATGACTATCAAGCTATGGATAAACTTGACGTCAGTAAAATCAGAGTCATCATCACACTTTTATTGTTTCCAAAGGAAAAGGGAGAAGCAGAAACAAAACCCAAAAGATAAGAAGTTTTCAAATCAAAACTAATAAAATCTCAGAGATTACAGGTAAGAGGGTTGGTTACATAGAGGGAAAGTGTTAGCACCCAAAGTGTCATAGGGAGCCCTTTTTTGTGTGCATATGTTTTTTGGTCTAAATGATGTTTGATAAAATATAGAGTGGGGAGAAGAGAAAAGAATTCATTAATTATATTTTTGTGTTTGACAAGACCTTCGGTCTTATACCTACGTACCAACATAAAAATGAGGGATAAAACCCCGTAGTTCATGGTAAAAATTTCAAAGAAGTCGATGAATTGAATTTAACAAAAATTTAAATAAAAAGGTACAAAAAGGCCAAATATTTGAATGGAGTTGTTAGTTCTTTTTGTCTTTTTGAGTTTTAAGTCAATATGGTTAAGTTGATTCACAAGTTTGATTTAAGAAAAAGTTTAAAAATTCAATGGCATAAGGCCAAAGTTTCTAATCATTAAAACATGTATAAGTTTGAAATCACAAGTAAAGAAAGTGGGAGGAGATGAAGAGACTATCCTAGGCAAAAATTAAAAGTTAAGAGTTGAAAAGATCTGACCAATGAGATGCAATCCAAAAGACAAGAGTGTCATATAGAAACCCATTTTCCTTTGGACTTTGACAATCAACAAGCAATAAGCAACGAGTAATAACTAAGCACCATATGAAAACCAAGGAATTAAATAAAGATACCCATAATATCCAAGCTAGCATTCCAATAGCTAGCAGTCTTCAATATCTTCCAATGTAGGAGAAGAAATGTTCCTTGATCAACTCAGAATAATCATCAGACATGAATAATAATAATAAAATAACATTTAAGCACAAAGACAAAGTAGCAGATAAGTCAAAGAGACCCAAGATCTTGCATCAGATTAAGGCACAAGCAGAGATAGCTCAATCTTGAATGTTGGCATTGGCCAAGTTCTTTAGCACATGGAATATTGCCTATTTCTAAGTTCAGAAGTTCAGATCAAATCCCAACAGTCCAACCAGATGTTTTTTAGTTTTTTTTTATTATTAGGTGTTTCAAGGTCCTGAGATAACAAACAAAACAAAAGACAAACAAACAATATACACAATCACAAGATATGGCTCAAATGAGCAAAGTGAAAAGATTTGAAACATAAACAAGTTACATGAAATGTAAATGGGAATGAATGATAAAGGTACTGAAATTTAAATTGCATAAAGTAAATGACTTGAAAATAAGACAACATTAATTAAGAGTTAGTCAATGGGTAGTCAAATGTCAGTGATGAATTTTAATTGATTAAGTCATTCTTTGGAGAACACTCAACCATCATTCACAAGTATGAACCCTTGAACCAAGACATCATCCATGAGAAGGGCTCCAACTTGGATAAATCAACAAGTATGCCACTAGCTCTCATGAATGGAAAAAATGTCAAGTTCCCACACAGTTCCATGAAGAATGGAATACTTATAATCTCTCTTACTAGAATGCTATGCTTTGAGGGACAAATTAGGTCTATGTTAAGCAATCGTAATTGGAGTTATGTAGAAGTCACAACTATCTGAGGCCGAACAATAAAAATATAGGTGTTAATGCATGTTAGAGACTTGGTAGAAAGAACCAAACTCCTAAAACATACCACACACTAAAAGAAATGGGAAAGACCTATCTCGGTCAGACTTATGTTGATTCATCTGACATAAGGTCATTGATGAACCAACTATCATTTAGACATTAGAGAAATCATTGGTCAAATGAATGAATGGGAAAGAAAAGAGATGAAGATGAAAAGGGAGGGGGAAATAGAAATACAAATGGATCATGAGAGGGATTTCATCTGATTAATACCATCCATTCATTTTGGGAGATGAAATGTATACTTCATCAATCCCATAAATACAATGGTATTGATTAAACAAAAGTCAAATCAACCATGACCAAGGCCCAACCAGAAATTCAAATATCACAAGACCATAATAATCACTCAACATAATTTTTAAACATTTAATCAATTAAAAATCAAATTAAAAGCGAATTAAAATGCATTTTAAAAAGGACAAAACCTCAAAACCCTTCAAAACACCAAATAAATGGCCAAGAGATTTATCCTAGGTCAAACAAGGTCAAAGGACCTTAGACAAAAAAAT
Organism: Lathyrus oleraceus; assembly: GCF_024323335.1. NCBI lineage: Eukaryota > Viridiplantae > Streptophyta > Magnoliopsida > Fabales > Fabaceae > Lathyrus > Lathyrus oleraceus. The sequence continues at coordinate 321,355,722 of NC_066585.1, read as the reverse complement.
TCATGAATTTTGGAAAGTCAGAAGTATTTTAAAATAATTAAAAATATGCACAAAAACATTTAATTAATGAAAAACATCAAAATTAACCCAAAAAATAATTTTAATTCAAAATATGAAAGAGAAATATATTCAAAGATTTTAGGTGAAAGTCTCATATTTTTTGGATTAAAAATTGTTGATTCTAAGTGTTGGCAACAATTTTGGTAAAACAAAGAGTGTTCACAAGATGTTATGTGTGATGTCTTAACATGAGATATCCTATGTACCTGCTGGAGTTCAAGAACATGTTCATGCAGGATTGTTTCAGAATGCCACATACAATGCCATGGCTTCTAATATTGGATGTACCTGCTGGAGCTTAAATGAAAGACATGTTCATGCAGGATTGTTTCAGATGACATACACAAGGTCATGGCATCTGATATGGCTGTACCTGCTGGAAGTTATAAAAGGAATTATTGGACTATGCAGGATTTTCCCAGGATGTCAGACCCGATGTCATGACATCCTGTACATAGAACATTCAGTATGAATGTCTGGTGTTTTGTGATTGCACAATTAATGGCAATCTTTGTATGATTGAAGATCTGATTAGCTGGCGCATTCAATCATGGATTACAACCAGATTTACTTATTTTCCAAGGAGATCTAACCAGCTGTTATAAAAAGATTTGATTGGAAAATAGATTTAGGGTTTTCAAGATGTCCAAGCCCAGCTGGATGCTTCTATAAAAAGGGACTTAGAAAACCTGTTTGAACACACAACCAATACTGAGCGAAATATATAGAGAGAGCTAGGGTTTGTGTCTGTTTAGTCATAAGACTTGTAGGTCATTCAAGTCATCCATTGATGATTGAATTGGACTGATTTGTGGTTGTAATTTGTCACTCTAAAGCTGTTAAGCAAAAGTGTGTGTCTTCTTGATCAGAGCTGTTAAGCAAGATCAAGAGTGTGTCTTCTTGATTGAAACTGTGAAGTAAAATTAAGAGTGTGTAATTGAAAAGTATTTTTCTTTTCACAAGGGATTGTTGTTTAAAATCACTGGTGTGTGATTGTAGGGAAGTGAGTGGGTTCTCATATCTAAGAGTGCTTAGGTAGAAATTGCACGGGTAGAGATTAGGTGAGAAAGACTGTAACTTGTTGAAGTGTATGGAGAGTCTTTGAACTAATTCGATTTTAGTGAATTTCCTTCCTGGCTTGGTAGCCCCCAGACATAAGTGAGTTGCACCGAACTGGGTTAACAATTGCTTGTGTTATTTTCTTTACCATTATGTATTTTTTCCATTGTGTGTTAATAGATATTAGTGTCGTGACATTACCTTCGACATCTTATCTCTGATACTAGAATTTCTATTGGTATCAGAGCAGGCATCCTGCTCTGGTTCTAGGTGAGATCTAGGGACAATACTTTCTGGCACAATGGAGAGAGATGGAGGATCTGTTCATAGGCCACCAATTTTGGATGATTCTAACTATGACTATTGGAAACCTCGAATGGTAGCCTTTCTAAAATCTCTTGATAACAAGGCTTGGAAGGTTGTATTGGCAGGCTGGGTGCACCCTGTAGTCACTAAAGAAGGAGAAGCCACTACTAAAAAAAAGCCTGAAGAAAAATGGTCCAAGGAGGAGGACGACCTAGCCCTTGGAAATTCTAAAGCATTGAAAGCCATCTTCAATGGAGTGGACAAGAACATCTTCATATTAGTAAACACTTGTGAAGTAGCTAAAGATGCTTGGGACATTCTCAAAACCACTCATGAAGGCAACTCTAGAGTGAAAATGTCTAGACTACAGCTGCTCACCACCAAGTTTGCAAACTTAAGGATGAAAGAAGATGAAAATATTCATGAATTCTACATGAGTATCCTTGAAATTGCCAATGCCTCTAGAGCCTTGGGTGAGAAGATGTCAGATGAAAAGTTAGTAAGAAAAATACTCAGATCACTCCCCAAGAGATTTGCTATGAAAGTAACAGCCAAAGAAGAATCTCAAGACATCTCAAATATGAGAGTTGATGAGCTAATTGGATCCCTCCAAACATTTGAGATGGGAATATGTGATGAAGCTGAAAAGAAAGCCAAGAGCATAACATTTATGTCAAACACTGAAGAGGAAGATGAGGAAGGTGGTCAAGATATTGATGAAGACCTGGCAAATGAGATAGCAATGCTGGGAAGAAAGTTCAACAGACTGATAAAAAGAGTAGATGTGAGAGCAAAGGGAAATGTCAAAAACATCACATCTGACATCAATAAATCCAACATCTTTGGTAAGAAACCAAAGTATGAAGAAAAGCCCAAAGAAATTCAGTGCTATGAATGTAATGGGTATGGTCATACTAAAACTGAATGTGGGACCTACCTCAAGAAACAAAAGAGGAGTCTTGTGGCCTCTTGGTCAGATGGAAGTGAAATGGAAGAAGCTACATACCATGTGACTGTATTGACAGGGAGATGGGGGTCTGAGGAAGAGTCAATTGATGATGAAAGAACCCTTAAAGAGGTGTGCCACAGAAGTGCAGGAATGTGCAGACAAGTTGAAAGCCAGAAGAAAGTGATAGCTCAGCTGGAAAATGAAAAGGAAAAGCTTGTGGAAACCATCTCAAAATTGAAGATTGAAGTTGTATTCCTGAATTCCAAACTAGATGAGATGACTAAGTATGTAAGAATGCTTAACAATGGATCTGCCACCTTAGACAAGATTCTCCAGACAGGCCAAACAACAGGAAACAGATCTGGCATTGGATTTAAGGCTGAGTGCAGTTACACTAGTTGCAAACCAAAATCCAAACCTAAGTGTAGCCATGTTAAAAGAAAGCCTGAGATGTCACAACAATAAAAAGGGAAGCATCAAAGATGGAAATGCCAATACTGTGGAAAATTTGGCCACCTGAAGCCCTTCTGCTATAAGCTATATGGCTATCCTGGCCCTGTTCAGTCTCAATACCAATCAAGGTCCAAGCATCACAAGACTGTCAACAAAAAGCACTGGGTTCCTAAGGCAAAGGTCACAAGTCTAATAGCCCACACTTCCCTCAGAGTTTCAGCCAAAGAAGATTGGTATTTTGACAGTGGTTGCTCCAGACATATGACTGGGAACAAAAATCTGCTAACTGAACTTCATCCTCATGCCATGAGTTATGTTACCTTTGGTGATGGTGCAAAGGGTGAAATCAAGGGAATGGGTAGACTGGATTGCCCTGGAGTTCCTGACCTTGATGATGTCCTACTTGTTAAGGGATTAACTGCTAATCTTATAAGCATCAGTCAACTGTGTGATCAAGGTCTGAATGTAAACTTCACCAAACCTGAATGTCTGATTACTAACAAAGAAAATAAAGTAATCATGAAGGGATTTAGGTCTAAAGACAACTGCTACACGTGGAGCTCTCAAGAAACTGGATACTCTTCAATGTGTACCTTAGCCAAAGAAGAAGAAGTGAAGATATGGCATCAAAGATCGGGCCATCTGCACCTTAAAGGTATGAAAAGGATCATATCAGTTGAAGCTGTTAGAGGAATTCCCAACTTAAAGATTGATGAGGGAAAAATCTGTGGAGAATGTCAGATTGGAAAACAAACAAGGATGTCACACCAAAGGCTCAGACATGACACAACTACCAAAGTTCTGGAACTACTTCATATGGACTTGATGGGACCCATGCAAGTAGAAAGCCTTGGTGGGAAGAAATATGCATATGTGGTGGTGGATAATTTCTCCAGATACACCTGGATCAATTTTATAAGAGAAAAATCTGAAGTATTTGAAGTCTTTAAGGAGCTTTGTTTGAAACTTCAAAGGGCAAAAACAAGTCATGTTGTCAAAACTAGAAGTGATCATGGGAAGGAGTTTGAGAACAACAAATTTGCTGAATTCTGCTCTTCAGAAGGAATTCATCATGAGTTCTCCTCTCCCATCACTCCCCAGCAAAATGGTGTGGTGGAAAGAAAAAATAGGACTCTTCAAGAATCAGCCAGAGCTATGATTCATGCTAAAAAATTTCCCTATCATTTTTGGGCTGAAGCCATGAACACAACCTGCTATGTTCACAACAGAGTGACATTAAAGAAAGGAACTCCCACAACCCTTTATGAAGTCTGGAAAGGAAGAAAACCTACAGTCAAATACTTCCATGTATTTGGTAGCAAATGCTATATCCTGGCTGATCGTGAGCAAAGAAGGAAGATGGATCCCAAAAGTGATGAAGGAATATTTCTGGGCTATGCAACAAACAACAGAGCTTACACGGTCTTTAATTCCAGAACTAATGTATTGATGGAATCCATTAATGTTGTGGTTGATGACCAACAGACGGATGTCACAGACGATGTTGAGACATCTCTGAATGATTCTCCAGTTGACTTCTCAGACAAAAATAAGGAAGAAGAACCTCCTCAAGCTGAACCTGAAGATGACAAAATCAACAAGGGACCCTCTATCATAATTCAGAAGGATCATCCCAAAGATCTTATCATAGGAGATCCAAATAAAGGAGTCACTACTAGATCAAGGGAAGTGATCTCACATGGCTGCTTTGTGTCAAAGATTGAACCCAGAAATATCAAGGAAGCCTTGACTGATGAGTTCTGGATCAATGCAATGCAAGAGGAATTAGGCCAATTCAAGAGGAATGAAGTATGGGAATTGGTTCCTAGACCTGAAGGAGTAAATGTCATAGGAACAAAGTGGGTATATAAGAACAAATCTGATGAATAAGGGGTTGTTACTAAAAACAAAGCCAGATTAGTTGCTCAAGGATATACTCAAGTTGAAGGAGTAGACTTTGATGAAACATTTGCTCCTGTAGCTCGCCTTGAGTCCATTAGACTATTGCTTGGAGTGGCATGCATTCTGAAATTCAAGCTGTTTCAAATGGATGTAAAAAGTGCCTTCCTGAATGGCTACTTAAATGAAGAAGTATATGTTGAACAGCCTAAAGGATTCACAGATCCAAATCTTCCACAACATGTGTACAGATTAAAGAAATCCCTCTATGGGTTGAAGCAAGCTCCCAGGGCTTGGTATGAGAGACTCACAGTGTTCCTCACTGACAATGGATATAGGAAAGGAGGTATTGACAAAACTTTGTTCGTGAAGAATGAAGGAGGAAAGCTCATGGTGGCACAAATATATGTAGATGACATTGTATTTGGTGGGATGTCAGAACAGCTGGTTGAACATTTTGTTAGACAAATGCAATCTGAGTTTGAGATTAGCCTTGTTGGAGAACTGACCTACTTTCTTGGGCTACAAGTTAAACAGATGGAAGACTCTATCTTTCTATCTCAAAGCAAGTATGCCAAGAACATTGTGAAGAAGTTTGGCATGGAAAATGCAAGTCATAAAAGGACTCCTGCTCCTACTCATGTGAAAATCTCCAAAGACGAAAATGGTGTCAGTGTAGATCAAAGTCTATACAGAAGCATGATAGGAAGTCTGCTATATCTCACAGCAAGCAGACCTGACATTGCATTTGCTGTAGGTGTTTGTGCTAAGTATCAAGTTGAACCAAAAGTCAGTCACATAAACCAAGTGAAGAGAATACTGAAATATGTCAATGGCATCAGTGACTATGGGATGTTGTATACTCATGGATCTGGATCCATGTTGACTGGTTACTGTGATGCTGACTGGGCTGGAAGTGCTGATGATAGGAAAAGCACATCTGGGGGATGCTTCTTTCTGGGGAACAATCTGATTTCATGGTTTAGCAAGAAACAAAACTGTGTATCTCTATCCACTACTGAAGCTGAATACATTGCAGCTGGGAGTAGTTGTTCTCAACTGGTCTGGATGAAGCAGATGCTGTCTGAATACAATGTCACACAAGAAGTCATGACATTATACTGTGATAACCTGAGTGCCATAAATATTTCCAAAAATCCTATTCAACATAGTAGGACAAAGCACATTGACATTCGTCATCACTTCATCAGAGAACTTGTAGAAGAGAAGATCATAACTCTAGAGCATGTTACTACTGAAAAGCGATTAGCATACATTTTCACTAAAGCGTTGGATGCCAATCAATTTGAATGTTTAAGGGGGAAGTTGGGGATCTGTGTTCATGAGAACCTATAGCAAGTAAAGGAGTTTGTGGTTATCCCAGAGGATCTTTCTGACTGGGTAATCTATGCTGTGGCAAGGACTAGACTGTGTGGCTGGAAGCTATTCTGATGCTGATGTTTGAAGTTTTATTGATTTTGAAAAAGGTCAACTTTGGTCAATTTTGACTAAAAAGGGGGAGAAGTGCTGATATGGTGCTGATATGGAAAGATGTTGTGGAAGTTGTGAGATGTATATAGCTGGAGTACAACTATTTTTAAAGGAAGTGCACAGGTGTTAAAACAGAATGTTATTCTGTTTACAGATGTCAAAGAGGATGTCTGATATGGTGCACAAGTGTTGTTGTTTACAGATGTCAAAGAGGATGTCTGATATGGTGCACAGGTGTTATTGTTGAAGCAGATGTCAGAATGACATTCTGGCTGGTACAGGTGCTGGAGTTGCAGTAGCTGTTATGTTCATGAAGACTGTTTGTTGCGTGCACATATTTAGGGGGAGAAGGAGTACCCTTGTGCATTTGTGTGTGTTACTAGTTGCATCCATAACTAGTAATTCTGTTTGTTGCACAAATTTAGGGGGAGGAGAAGTACCCTTGTGCATGTGTGTATTACTAGTAGCCATAGCTAGTAATTGTTTGTGCTTCTGCTGCTGATTAAACTACTGTTATGTTTTTTAACTGCTGATAGTTTACCTTGTGAACAAAAAGGACAGATATATGTTTTAGCCAAAATTAAGCCAAAGGGGGAGTTTGTTGATTCTAAGTGTTGGCAGCAATTTTGGTAAAACAAAGAGTGTTCACAAGATGTTATGTGTGATGTCTTAACATGAGATATCCTATGTACCTGCTGGAGTTCAAGAACATGTTCATGCAGGATTGTTTCAGAATGCCACATACAATGCCATGGCTTCTGATATTGGATGTACCTGTTGGAGCTTAAATGAAAGACATGTTCATGCAGGATTGTTTGAGATGACATACACAAGGTCATGGAATCTGATATGGTTGTACCTGCTGGAACTTATAAAAGGAATTATTGGATTATGCAGGATTTTCCCAGGATGTCAGACCCGATGTCATGACATCCTGTACATAGAATATTCAGTATGAATGTTTGGTGTTTTGTGATTGCACAATTAATGGCAATCTTTGTATGATTGAAGATCTGATTAGCTGGCGCATTCAATCATGGATTACAACCAGATTTACTTAGTTTCCAAGGAGATCTAACCAACTGTTATAAAAAGATTTGATTGGAAAATAGATTTAGGGTTTTCAAGATGTCCAAGCCCAGCTGGATGCTTCTATAAAAAGGGACTTAGAAAACCTGTTTGAACACACAACCAATACTGAGCGAAATATAGAGAGAGAGAGCTAGGGTTTGTGTCTGTTTAGTCGTGAGACTTGTAGGTCATTCAAGTCATCCATTGATGATTGAATTGGACTGATTTGTGGTTGTAATTTGTCACTCTAAAGCTGTTAAGCAAGAGTGTGTGTCTACTTCATCAGAGTTGTTAAGCAAGATCAAGAGTGTGTCTTCTTGATTGAAACTGTGAAGTAAAATCAAGAGTGTGTAATTGAAAATTATTTTTCTTTTCACAAGGGATTGTTGTTTAAAATCACTGGTGTGTGATTGTAGGGAAGTGAGTGGGTTCTCATATCTAAGAGTGCTTAGGTAGAAATTGCACTGGTAGAGATTAGGTAAGAAAGACTGTAACTTGTTAAAGTGTACGGAGAGTCTTTGAACTAATTCTATTTTAGTGAGTTTCCTTCCTGGCTTGGTAGCCCCCAGACGTAGGTGAGTTGCACCGAACTGGGTTAACAATTGCTTGTGTTATTTGCTTTACCATTATGTATTTTTTCCATTGTGTGTTAACAGATATTAGTGTCGTGACATTACCTTCGACATCTTATATCTGATACCAGAATTTCAAAAATGAAATTTTTATGAATTAAACAAAATAAAAGGATTAAAAGTAAAATCAGAAATCAAAAAGAAATTAGAAAAAACCAAGGGTAATAAGATCTCCCTCATTAATTGAGGTGGCAGATCTGATGGCCACACACGCACTATCCACCATGTGCCAAGTCAAACGCATTGCTAAGATGGTAATTAGCATGGATGCCCATGATTAAAACATTTGAATCAAACCAGAAGGTTGGGAACATGCCAACACATCACCGGAGCTAGGGCTCCGGTCATCTTCTCCGGTGGACCTCACCAGACTAGTCCACCACCAACCATCAAGAAAATGAAGAGTAAGCACACTATTTTAAAGAAAAAACACCCAGGAGCTCGAATTTGTCCTCAATTTCACCCAATTCCAAGTATATTGAAAGATACGTGTGTCGCATCGCGCGAAAAACCGGCGGGAAAAGAAGAACACAACAGAGCCGCCACCGTGCGTTATTTATCCCAAAAGAGGGAAAGGAAACGCTCAGAGTAAACCTGGAAAAGACGTGGTCTCGCGACCAAAGAGAATGGGATCGGGAGTCGGTTATGCGAAGGGAAGGTATTAGCACCCCTACGCATCCGTCGTACTCGACGGGATCCACGCGCTATAGGAAGGGAAATGGTTGCTAAAAACACTGCTCAAACTCACACACACTGGCTGAAAAGAGACACAGGAAACAAACAAGGCTGACTCGGCAGGATATCGCATCCTGGGCCTACTTAGTCTATCAGGCATAGACATCAGAGTCGAAGTAGTTCGGACTGGGGGGCAACATGCTCGCTAGGGTGTCGCACCCTATGCATACGTATCTCCTTTGGACGAAGGAGAATCAGAGCATTCGTAGCTCGGCTAACACGCACACAAACAAACACAGGCAAAGGCAAACGTGGAGCCTGAATGCTAATCACTGGGCTTACATCAGCATCCGAACCAAAACAGGAAGAAGAAGGGTCTCGATTGCGACTAGGGCAAGAGAAAGGGGAGGTCTCAATCGCAACGAGGGCGAGAGAAAAGAATTAGTGTTAGTTGTTAGTCAAACTCGACAAGACATCGCATCTCGTGCCTACGTATCTCATCTGGACATGAGAATCAGAGTTGCCGTAGTTCGGCTAAACTATTCTTGTTGGTTTGTGTTTTTTAGGTGGACAACGTCACTACGCAATCTACCGGATGCTCGACCTTTGGAGACTTACTCACCTGTAGTAGAAGGAGTTGACGTATCCTTAAGAGGGGATAATGTTTGTTTGTGTTTTAGGAAAGCTCAAGCAAGAAAGGAAGTCCTATACGAAGGAACCGTGCTACCTTAATTGACATGCAAACGAGACTACGCGGAGTCTAGCAAACCTAGGGGATACAATCACACCACACAAACATATACAGCATGAAATAAACACACCAACAAGGGGCTCAAACATCAGGGTTAGGCTTTAGTCGAGGGGTCATATCAACCTCAACAAACAAGCCTCTGTATCGGGGTCAGGTTAGCTCTTAACCTTGCCATTGAGGGGCTAAGGTGAAGCTGATGAAAGGTGAAGTGAGGTGTGCCTCATTGCTTCTATCTCTGGTCAGAGAGCATCAGACAAAGGAGCGTGGGTCCAGAATGGGGGGACCCTTCTACGCTCAGGACATAGACTCGACTGTACAATGTACAAGATCTTGGGCTTGGATCTCAATGCTACAACCATGTAATGGGAGCAAGGAGAAGACTCACAGAATAGTGGGGGATAGATTGCTTATCCCTACCTTCCACCAATTGCCTCAAATGAGGACTTTTTCTGCTTGGGACAAATATAAACATACACAAGCATTGCCTCTTAAGGAGGACTTCAGACAGTTTGCCCGGCCCGGTAACAGCCGGGTCTCCAGACTACATGAAGAAGAAAGTTCCATACCTCAATGCCAATTGCTTATAAGCAAAGCAATGCAAGTTCTTAAGAGAACTGAGCAACTAAGCGTACCTATACAAAAGTCAAACAGAATCAGCATCCCATTCATAATCAGACAACAATATAATGACCAATTAACAATCCTAATGATGTGCATAGCACAAGTCCATGTGGACCAACATCCTACAAAACAGCCACATTAGTTTACAAGTATCAAGCAAAATATCCCAAATGTGAAACAATATCCTTAAGCCTTAACCTCTTAACCTGAAAAGCCAAAGACAAGTTCAAATGTAAGTGACAAGACCACTAGGACTAGCCTAGGGTCCAAAAGAAGGAAAAATCCTAAAACAGCAACCAATTCATGATCAAAGTCAAGCTATTTCAATAACAAAGGGATCCCAATTGGTCCCATATCCAAACTATGTACACATCTCAATCTATGCAACATGTAAGGCAAAGTGAACAAACATGGATCATATAAGAGCAACCAGCAAGATCAAACTCAAGTAAATACCAAAACAGCATGGAAAATTCCACAAAAATTGTATCCTAAACAGAGGACCTTCAACATGCTACATGTCAATTTTCAAGCAATTTGGACTAATGGAACAATGGGAATTAATTCAACATGACAAGGCATGCAAAAACACAATCAAATGAAGCTACAAAATGTATGCTAACTTCAATCACATGGTAAACAGTGACATTACATGGGAAATTAGTAGGACCAAAGCCAAATGAAAGCTACACATGTCAGGAACTATTCTACCAAATTTCATGGTCATATCATTCATCATGCTCATTCTATGCACAAAATAAGGCAAACTAGTTCAAAGGAAGCACTAAGCCTACAAACAGAACTATTGCATTCAAATCCACATCAACACAATCCCAAAAATTCTCAAATAATTTACACCTAAACAGGGGGTATTCAAGGTCTACCATGTCAAATTTGAGCTCAATTGGGCAAATGGAACCATGTCAATGAAAATCAACAAAAACAGACACAATTATAGGCTCCAAATCACAACATCAATACATGCTTCCACTTCACAAATTCATAACTCAATGAAAACAAAAAAGAAATGGATAAGACCAAAACAGGGAGGTCCTAACATGTGTCTACTACAAGCATGTCAAATTTCATGATCATACAGTACCATATGAGCATTTCTCAATCAATCTACCAACATGTGTCATATGAGCTTGCAAATTTGTCTAACAGAAATGAAAAATCACAATCAAATTGAAAATGCAATGTAAAATTCCACAAAAATTATCATAGCTTCCTAACATGTCAATCAACCACCATGCAAAATTTCATTTCATTTCAACATGCATAGACCACTCAATTAAATCCAGCAAATTGACATCAAGAGGTGTGACACAAATTGTCACACCTAAGTTCCAAAATTCATATCTCTATGGCCAGGAATCAAAAATGCATGAAATTTACATGGAAATAAACCTCATCCAGTCAAGAATCATCACAAAAAATGGCAAGAATTTATTTTACATCATGTGCATTTCACAATGGAATTAGTCAGAGGTAGCAAAAATGGACATGTATGGAAGAACCCTAGGTCAAATACTATTTACACCAAGCACAACTTTGACCAATAGGTCAAAAAAATTCTACACAAGTCAAGGAAGTCAACACAACAACTCTCACATTTTTCTGAATTTTCTACAATTTTTTATGAATTTTTTAAGGTGCTAAAGTATTTTTATGAATTTTTTAGAATTAATTGAAATTAATTAAATTAACACAATGGCAGTTTGGTAATTCTAGAGGCGGGGGCGGTAAACTTGGAATTCAAATTTTCAAATCAGAATTTGGATCTAGCACGCGTTCATCATCCTCTTCAACTCACAGATTTTCCAGAAACACAACCAAGGCTCAAGAACATGAAATTCACAAATCAGCACCAAAACGAGCAATCTTATAGTCGTTAGAACCGCACGAGCGAGTAGAACACGAATACGAACTCCAATCAACCTAACAATTGCTAAATCACACAAATCGATCGATCTAGGGTTTTAGATCCAAACTTCGAGTCGCGATTTCTTACGCTACAGTTATCCATTTGCAATTCTAAAAGTATCACGATGCTCTACGTAGCATGAACTACAGCACGCACATAATCATGGATCAAATGGTGATATTCGAATCTGGAGGTACCTGAACTTGCAGTGACGAAATCAATGGAATTGGCACGCGATTTGATGAAACAAAAACAGCATGGACTTGAGGAAGCAAGATGTGAAGCTCAGGTTTGCTCGGTTGTGCTCCTAGTTCTCGGATCCGCGATTCACCATGTGAGGACCTTGAAAATGCAGCTGCGTTTGGCACGGTTTAGGAAGCTCAAAAGCACAAACAGATGAAGTACAAGCTGATGCAAGATTGATGCAACGAGAATTCTGCAGAATGATCAAGGATTCGTGGAGTTTTGCTCGATTTTGGTTTTTGGTGTTCTTGGATGATTTGAGAGAATTGTGATGATTTTGATCTGATTTTTTTGGTGAAATGAAATTCTGTTATGTTTATGGAAGGATTAAGCTTTTATATGATATCATAATCCATACTTAATCAAGGTAATTAACCAAATTGGAATGTTAAGCAAATTGCATTTTCACTCAAAATGGCCAAAACACCCTTCCTCTAAATCAGTCCATATATCAGCTCAAATTTGATTCAAGCAAGTCCAAAATATCACATGTGATGTGTAGAAACAAGTCCCATTTCCATTGGTCATGTATTTTGCAATTTCACCATATGGTAGAAAAATGTCCAATTTTGCATTTTCATTCTTCGAGCCAAATCTCAAATTATGAAGCCTAGCCATGAAATGATGATTCAAACACATTCCAAATGCCATTCCTGAGGTGTTGCAAAAAGTCCCATCTCAAAATTCCAAATATTTTGACATTTGGACAATTTTGCCCCTGATCTAATTTAACAGTCCAGTTGAAAAGTGACTTTTTGCATTGGCCACCTTTGGAAAAATCCAATGATGCACCCTTGAAGTACATGTCAAATGGAGTTTGTGCATATAAAGAACTTGCAATTTGGACAATCCATGTGGTAGTTATGGCCTCCTGATTACGGGTCTTTTTTGAATTTCATCTGACCATATCTTGCAAACCACCCATGGGATTTTTGAGTTCTTGGACTTTTTGGAATGGTGAGAACAAGATCTTCAACTTTCATGTTGGACAAAATTCCATTTGAAGCTTGTATGATGCAGTTATTTTGAGGAGAAAAAGTTTCCATTTTGGGCAGCTGAAATTACAGGTCGCCTGCTATTTTTGGAAACTTTCTGTCTGACCTCCAAATCTTCAACCTTGGTCTTTGGCATGTCAAATGAGACACATATGGACATGAATGAGGCCTTTCAAACCATTTCCCACCTTCCAATCCATAAAATCGGGCACAATTGACCACAGTTGACCACAGTTGACTTTCTAGGGTTTCTGGTTGACTGAACAATGACTGGTGACTTCTGAGCATCCAATCTTTGGCCAAACCACTTCAAAATGATCCTTGGACCATATGAGCTTGATAAATCAACCCTAGGGCCTTGTCCCAATGAAAATGGCACTCCCTTGCTTGATTGCCTGATTCTCCTGATCAGTTTGACCTGATTCATCAACTGAGCTTGCACTTGGGCACATGGACAATGCAATGTTATGCAGTGGACATTGTTAATGCTATGCCCTAATATGAAATGAATGTACACAATGGTAGGGTGCAAATTTGAGGTGCTACAGCTGCCCCTATTCAATCAACTGGGAACCCGAATGGATGAGAGCAATGGCTGTCAGACTTTCAGGGTAAACAGGGATTGAATACCAAGAACCGTAGAAATTTGCACACTGTTGGGAAATTCTTGTTGTTTTTTTTCTTTTCTATCTTCTCTTCAAAAGCACAACCACATCCAGACATCGACACACGATGACTGGGATCAGAAATCTCAACTAGATGCCAGCGGACAACTAGGAAAAACTCAACGTTTACCAAGACCAACGGAGAGGTAAATCAACTCTACTGGGGATAACCAGGAAAGGATACAACCATACGTCAGCGGACGTAATGGGAAAAACTCAACGTTTACCAAGACCAACGGAGAGGTAACCAGACATCATAGGATGAATGGGAAGAGATATACAACCATACGTCAGCGGACGTAATGGGGAAAAACTCAACGTTTACCAAGACCAACGGAGAGGTAACCAGACATCATAGGATGCATGGGAAGACTCGACCAGACGTCATAGGACGAAAGGGAGAAGCTCGACGTTTATCGACACCAACGGAGAAGGAGAAAACTCAGCCAGACGTCATAGGACGAAAGGGAGACTCAACGTTTATCGACACCAACGGAGAAGGAGGAAACTCAGCCAAGACGTCATAGGACGAAAGGGAGACTCAACGTTTATCGACACCAACGGAGGAGGAGAAAACTCAGCCAGACGTCATAGGACGAAAGGGAGAAGGAGAAAGCCACTTCACGAGGGAAAGGCACCACAACCGGAAACCGAATAGGACGTCTACTGGGAATTCTGGTTGGGAAGTCAACCAGACATTAATGAATGACTGGGAATGAGGTATACAATCAGACGTTCATGGACGAATGAGAAAAACACAACGTTTATCGAAACCAACGGGGAGGTAGATCCACTTGGGGAAAGGTACAACTAGACGTCATAGGACGAATAGGAAAAACTCGACGTTTATCGACACCAACGGAGAGGAGGAATATTCTGAGGGGAATCATCTGGTATTACCAAATGATCTGCGGGGAACAATCAACTATACGTCATAGGACGCACAGGAAAAACTCGACGTTTATCGACACCAACGGAGAGGAGAAAACTTCTGGGGACGACCCTGTGGGGAGAGATATCAACTATACGCCAACGGACGCGTAGGAAAAACTCGACGTTTATCGACACCAACGGAGAGGAGGAAACTTCTAGGGAGAGCGAACACAACCAAATCATCAATGGATGATGGGGAAAAACTCGACGTTTATCGACACCAACGGAGAGGAGGAAACTTCACTAGGGAAGGGACGACGTTACGCACATCGAAAGATGATGTTTACCGACACCAAAGAAGACCAGACACTACGCATGACTGGGAAAGCACTGAAAGATGGTGTTTACCGACACCAAAGAAACAACACACGCGGGTGCTGACAGGACGACATCTACACATGTCAAGGCAAGGCTACACACTTGCAGGGGATCTCACTGGGGATCAAGGTCACGACAGCGAGCCAACAGGAAGGAACACCAAGGATACCGGGTTGTAGGTACGAAACGGGTGACCGACCAAAGCGTGAATTGGTATGTATTCCAAAACACTCAACATCCTGAAGAGGGCTAGAAAAGCAGTCTTGTTAGAGGATGGACATTCAATTCCACAAGGAATACGAATCTTACTCGACTGGGGAGGACGACTTCGACCCAAGAGCGCATGAGACATATCACCTATAGCCGTCAAAACGTAGATTACATACTCGCATGGAAGATTATCCATAACCGGATTGGTTGTTAAATGGATAAATCAACCGACATCATCCTGAAGAGAGCAAAGGCAAACTTGTTAAAGGATGGACATTCGATTCCACGAGGAATACGAATCTTACTCTGCTGGAGAAAGCAATCAAGAGACTGACCAGAGAGTGCATGAGATATATCATCTATAGCCGTCAAAACGTAGATAACATACTCGCATGGAAGATTATCCATAACTGGGTTGTAGGTTGTTAAATGGATAAACGACCGAAAAGAAGGGCATCGTGTACCAGGAACAGGTATGCAAATATGACCAATCAAAACAGGATAAAGTTGCCAACTCGGAGCAAATATCCAAAGGGAAGTGAGAAACCCACTGGGGACAATACTGCTTGATCAAGGCAAGTATCCAGAGGGGACAAGACTATCAATACCGCCAACTAGGTACTGATAACTGCAAAGAGGGGATTACATCTACCGGTTAGTAGGCAGAAAACCACGGAAAAGTAACCAGTCATCGATAAGATGAGCACACAGGGTTAACTCCACCAAGGGGATGAAAGTGGGATTTTACAACTACCGATTTGTAGGTAGGAAACCACAAAGATAGGACTTACAACTACCGGGTTGTAGGTAGAGGCCAACAAACAGAATGAACCACAAAGGTTACCTCTGCTAGGGGACGAAAGTGGGATTTTACAACTACCGGTTTGTAGGTAGAAAACCACGACGATAGGACTTACAGCTACCGGTTTGTAGGTAGAGGCCCAAAATTCCGCTGAGGGTAAGATGAATGAGTGCCGGTTAGTGAGCAACTATTCATTTATGCCCCAGGGAAAAACAGGAGACAGCCACAAGGAAGCCAATTCAGGATCGATCCAAAAAGGTAAACTGAACCAAGACATCCTAATGAGGAAAAAACTCACTAGGGAAAACCCATCCCAAGGGGAGGGAACGGAAACACCCGTCATCCACGAGGACACAACTCGTGGGGAGCGCAGAAGGAAATGGTAGACACTTTCTGCTTAAGGGGTAGACTCCACATGGAGAGATCAGACACACCCACATCTGCTAGGGTAATTGTACTGCTGGGGATACCCGCTCGACTAAGGAGTCGCTTGCTGAGAAAACACCAACCTCTCAACCATGCTGGGGAGCCCAACTCTGAAATCGATCCAAGCGATGCTAAACTCTTTCCAACAACCCAATCTCGGCTGGTCACCACTGCCTAGGGCTAATGAATGCGTTTGCAATGCTGATGCATGAGTTTTTTTTTTTTTTTTTTTAGCGCAATGCCCCATGATCATGGAAATGCTATGCACTAATGATGCAATATGCTATGCTTGTCTCAATGATGGATGCATAAAAACACATCTCCTCCAGAGACAACACTGGGGAACTCCAGGAACTGTGCTGAGGATCTCCTTGCCACGTCAATTTCCACCCTGCTGGGGAAAGACAACCCTTGCTGGGGATGAACTCCATCGAACCCGAACTGCTTGGCGATTACCCTGCTAGGGGAGGCAACCCATGCTTGTCTCTACTGGGGATGATTTCACCGGACTCGATCCGCTTGGGGGACCTTGCTGGGGGAGAACCATCAACACAAACTCTGTTGGGAAGACAGCTTCAGACTTGGAAAACAATCACAACTCCACTGGGGATACGGTAACCTTCAGGCTTGTTGGGGAGGCACCGATCTCGAATCTGCTAGGGAGATGACACTCTCAAACCTACTGGGGATACAACCTATTGGGTACGGAACGCCTGTCAAGTCGTCAAACAGCGTCATCCATCATCCACCCACAGTGTCAGCTTTCCATTTTTGAGATCTTCCAGAATCGCCTGGACTTTTCTGATTCACCCTACAAAGATCGAATTCCTGGGATTCATACAAACCTTCCAGTCCGTAGACTTTGAAGAGTCTTCTTGGTTAACTTTCCAGGATCGTCGTCGTAATCCTTCATCGTCCTTTCACTGTTCGTCTATCCCTTGCCCCTGGTTGGACTCTGTGGGGATCTTTTGTCAAAAGGCTTCATATCACTACTTGCCAGCGAATGAAGATATCTAACGGCACCTGCACAAGAGATTGTTAGATAAAAGCGTGCCCCAGGCGTGCCAACACTTCAACATCTAAGTCACTCCAACTTCCGAATAAGATTTCCAGATTTCAATCTTATAAGCATGCATCGGAAGGGACCTCTATGTTTCAAAATGCAAGTATTCTTTATCAAAACGAACGGATGTTTTCGTAATCAAAGCGGTAATGAAAACAAAAACAAAACTATTTGACTGAACACGTATTTTATTGACTGAAACAAAAAGTGGCTCAGAATTGAGCAATACACAGGAGGCAAACCCTGAAAAGAGGTGATTGCGCATAAAAGGAAAAATCTATCCTAGTGGCAATGTGAAACCGTGATCTCATCGGGTTCCAACTCGGTTACACCTCATATGTCCTTAAGACTTTCCGCACTTTCGGCCTTCTGAACCAGACGCTTCCGATCGATCTCTGTCGGAGATTATCCAAGTCATATCTCAAGCACAAACGATCATGCTGGACGCAGTTGTTCATTTCAATCCCTCTTTTGCCTTGACCGCCCTTTCAGGTTTCAGTCCACCGGGATACCCATTTTTGCCCAAGTCGCCCTTGTGGGGTTTTCGACTTGCCGGGTGTACAGTTCTTTTCTTTTATTATCCCTAACTTTTGCCCGAACCTTTCTCTTTTTTCCTTGGTTCGCCGGGATGCCCTTTTTTTGCCTGGACTCTTTTATTCTTTTTGTCCAGCGGGTCTCTTTTTTTTTCCACGAAGTATCTTCTAACTGCGTCCGCATTCACAGGGAATGGAAAATCCTCATCATCCGTGGTCGTCCACAACAAGGCTCTGTCAGAGGAAACCTTTTTGACCACGAACGAACATTCATAACTGTTTATCCACTTGCCCCCACGATCGTCTTGAGGAGGAAGGATCCTTTTCAACACCACATCTCTTCCATGCTACCCACGAGGCCGCACTTCTCGGTTAACAACACGCTTCATTTACTGGGTATAACTGTCCCATGACAAGTAACCGTCAGCCCTCTTCCTCAGTCAGGCTCCAACGCGTCATACCGAGTCCTAATCCACTCGTCTTTTTCAAGTCTACGTCCAACGGGACCCCATGACGAAACCGGAGTCTCAAATGGTAGTACAACCTTCATCCCATACCGGAGTGAGAAAGGCGTTCCCCCAGTAGATGCACGTACCGAAGTACGACACTCAGGATACCGACTTCGTACTCATCCACCATCGTTGGTGCTTTCAACTATTATCGGGGAAGCACTAGCTCATTCACTTTTAAATTCTCCCCATCAGACATCAGAATCCGTTCGGATTCAGGGTCAGGCCCTTCCTCCGGGATCGGTCACTCTCAATCTTTCGATTTGAGTACCTCGAGATGTCCTCATCAGGGACTTCAAACTTCCTTGGTTGAGGATCATCAATGGGTCGTTGGGCGAGATAACCATACAATACCCTCCTCTTGATTGCTTTCTGGGAGGTATACCGAATATCGTATTCAGTTGACGCCATTTGCCCTCTCGCAACCCGTCCGGTCCATGCTGACTTCTCAAGCACATACTTGATCAGATCCATTTTGGACATCCACAAGGTGGTATGAATCAGCATACACTGTCTCGATCGGCGAGCAGCCTATGCCAAAGTACATCAAGTTTTCTCGAGCAGTGAGTGTATTGTTTCACAGTCGATGAACTTTTTGCTTAGGTAAATTGCGTGCTCTTTTCGACAAGACTAGTCATACTGACCCAATACGCACCTCATAGATCCTTTGAGGGCTGTCAAGTACCAGATTAACAATTGTTTCTTCCCCGGAAGGTATCATAATCAGAGGTTCCTGCTACTCATTTTCCTTTCCATGCCCCTTGGCAGTCATCATTCCACCTGACCATTTGATTTCTTTTGTTTTCTTTTTTTTCGGTTCAGGCGTTTCTAGTATTGTTTTTTTTCTTTTTTTTTTCTTTTTTTTTTAGCAGGATCGACCTCGACTCCTCTTTCGTTCACAATAAGCCTCGGCAGCCTACCGGACAACACTCCATAAGTGCACTGATTCTGACTCAACAGTGTGAGTTATCCCGACCGGTCAAACAACTTGATCAAGTCCACCGGATGCCCCTCTTCTACTTGGGACTTTGTCATCATGTCATCAACATGGCATTCGCTTTCACGATGAGTCATATCATGAAACAAAGTCACCGTAGCCCTTTGATTCGTGGCACCGACCTTCTTCTTCACTAGAGGATAGTCTTCTCTCGATGGTAGCTCGTGCCCCATGACATGGGTATTCCACCCTGGTGTATCTGGATGCAACCAGGTGAAGATATCAACCTGCTCTTTCAACAGGGCTACCATTCTGCTCTTGACTTGCCTCTGAAGCGGCCTCAACTTTCATTTTCTGACCTCGGTGGTGTCTGGAGTATCAATCTTGAATCGCTCCTCGTGCGGTTGAATCACCCTCTCCTCTTGTTTTAACAACCTGGCTAATCTTCCAACAGATCACAATCTTCTTTGCCTTCTTCTTCGGCATGATAGCTTGGATTGTCGAAGTCATACAGAGGTGTAACCAAATTGTTATCGATGAGATCAGGAGGGTAATCACTTTTGTGGTTGGAACAAGACAAGTTCAAAAGAAAAACGAAAAACATTGCCGTTTTTATTTTTTAAAACTGCAAAAAATGAAAAACAGGGAACACCGCTTTTGATCACAAAAACATCCATGTATTACTGATGCAAAATGTTGCATAATGAAACACATGAGATGTCCCTTACAATGGACCATTACGTTTCGGGCAAAACGTATGGCTTTCATGCAAACAAAATCAAAACACAGAAATACTACACTTCCGGATGAGCGACAGTGATGCTTTTGGAGGCCTTCCAATTGCCTGGTACGCCCGACTTTATCCACAACTCGAGCTCATGGTCACAGTCGATCTCCTCACTCACTGAACAAACATGACCAGGATCCAGCATTCCTGCACTGACAAAGGTGTACGATGGACGACGTCCTCTGTTTGGTCTAGACGACTCTTGATCTGGCCGATAACCGATCCCAAACATGTCTGCCTTTACCGGTGTTGAGTGGATCCATTAGTTCGGATTTGTTGCCCCCTAGCAGGATGTTTGAGCAGACGAGCTATGCACACTAGCTGATACCTACAAAACAGCAAATGGGTTAGTATGACTCACACATGCAG
The DNA here is from genome assembly GCF_024323335.1 of Lathyrus oleraceus. Taxonomy (NCBI): domain Eukaryota; kingdom Viridiplantae; phylum Streptophyta; class Magnoliopsida; order Fabales; family Fabaceae; genus Lathyrus; species Lathyrus oleraceus. Next base: position 321,335,038 of record NC_066585.1, on the reverse strand, counting down.
CGTCTACCCGTACCAGGAATATCTGTCCTTTGATTTTGGTTTCACAGAGACAGAGAATTTTTCATTAATAACAATCCGACATCTGGATGTCTCTCAACCAGAATCTTAATAAAAATAATGGACCCTGAGTACGGATGGACATGAATTGAATGCAGATGAATGCGAAATGAGACCGATGCAAATGCATGAATGCAGGTCACTGTGCCACCAAGCCATCTGAAGACCCATTCTCTGAACCAGTCACAGACAACTGAGTCACCATAAATCCGACTTGGGGAGTTCCGAAATAAACGGAACTGGAGATTACATCATTACCATCACAGGAACATCCACTGAACGGATGACAATCAGATCCTCTGAACCGGTACTCTCAAATTCAACCCGGGGATCCGAAATAAACGGAACCCGCTGATAAACCACGGACAGAACTCCGGCGTCCCAGAAATAAATGTCCACAATTCACAGTCACCATCAGTACCAAGAGTCACCAACGGTACCTGTAATGAAATAACCCTTCCCCACTCACGGGTGTAGTCTAGGCCAGGGTAAAGCTGAGAGAAACGCAGCATAAATAACCTTTCGCAGAAATACTATCATATACACACCCGAAGTATGTAACGACAGTATCCCACCAGGGTCTGAACTTCTCGTGATATCAATGTTCCGCTAAGTGGCGCCATACCACCCGCTTCCCATGAATCACTCTATTCCTAAGTTTCCTAGATTGCACTCATAGCCTGGGTATTGGGCCTTTTACCTCGAGTAACTCCCACCCCAAACAGAGAAACACAGCCAGCACAGCAGATAAAATGAATGAATGCAAACATTAATGCACACATTGAAAGCAAACAGTAAACGACATGAATGCAATAAATAAAGCAGCATATAACAACCAAAGCCCTAACCTAGAGAGCGCTAGGAGAGACTCGCTTAGGGAAGAAGGACCAGCACATGTCAACTTCTCTACAATCCCCAGCAGAGTCGCCAGCTGTCGCATCGCGCGAAAAACCGGCGGGAAAAGAAGAACACAACAGAGCCGCCACCGTGCGTTATTTATCCCAAAAGAGGGAAAGGAAACGCTCAGAGTAAACCTGGAAAAGACGTGGTCTCGCGACCAAAGAGAATGGGATCGGGAGTCGGTTATGCGAAGGGAAGGTATTAGCACCCCTACGCATCCGTCGTACTCGACGGGATCCACGCGCTATAGGAAGGGAAATGGTTGCTAAAAACACTGCTCAAACTCACACACACTGGCTGAAAAGAGACACAGGAAACAAACAAGGCTGACTCGGCAGGATATCGCATCCTGGGCCTACTTAGTCTATCAGGCATAGACATCAGAGTCGAAGTAGTTCGGACTGGGGGGCAACATGCTCGCTAGGGTGTCGCACCCTATGCATACGTATCTCCTTTGGACGAAGGAGAATCAGAGCATTCGTAGCTCGGCTAACACGCACACAAACAAACACAGGCAAAGGCAAACGTGGAGCCTGAATGCCAATCACTGGGCTTACATCAGCATCCGAACCAAAACAGGAAGAAGAAGGGTCTCGATTGCGACTAGGGTAAGAGAAAGGGGAGGTCTCAATCGCAACGAGGGCGAGAGAAAATAATTAGTGTTAGTTGTTAGTCAAACTCGACAAGACATCGCATCTCGTGCCTACGTATCTCATCTGGACATGAGAATCAGAGTTGCCGTAGTTCGGCTAAACTATTCTTGTTGGTTTGTGTTTTTTAGGTGGACAACGTCACTACGCAATCTACCGGATGCTCGACCTTTGGAGACTTACTCACCTGTAGTAGAAGGAGTTGACGTATCCTTAAGAGGGGATAATGTTTGTTTGTGTTTTAGGAAAGCTCAAGCAAGAAAGGAAGTCCTATACGAAGGAACCGTGCTACCTTAATTGAAATGCAAACGAGACTACGCGGAGTCTAGCAAACCTAGGGGATACAATCACACCACACAAACATATACAGCATGAAATAAACACACCAACAAGGGGCTCAAACATCAGGGTTAGGCTTTAGTCGAGGGGTCATATCAACCTCAACAAACAAGCCTCTGTATCGGGGTCAGGTTAGCTCTTAACCTTGCCATTGAGGGGCTAAGGTGAAGCTGATGAAAGGTGAAGTGAGGTGTGCCTCATTGCTTCTATCTCTGGTCAGAGAGCATCAGACAAAGGAGCGTGGGTCCAGAATGGGGGGACCCTTCTACGCTCAGGACATAGACTCGACTGTACAATGTACAAGATCTTGGGCTTGGATCTCAATGCTACAACCATGTAATGGGAGCAAGGAGAAGACTCACAGAATAGTGGGGGATAGATTGCTTATCCCTACCTTCCACCAATTGCCTCAAATGAGGACTTTTTCTGCTTGGGACAAATATAAACATACACAAGCATTGCCTCTTAAGGAGGACTTCAGACAGTTTGCCCGGCCCGGTAACAGCCGGGTCTCCAGACTACATGAAGAAGAAAGTTCCATACCTCAATGCCAATTGCTTATAAGCAAAGCAATGCAAGTTCTTAAGAGAACTGAGCAACTAAGCGTACCTATACAAAAGTCAAACAGAATCAGTATCCCATTCATAATCAGACAACAATATAATGACCAATTAACAATCCCAATGATGTGCATAGCACAAGTCCATGTGGACCAACATCCTACAAAACAGCCACATTAGTTTACAAGTATCAAGCAAAATATCCCAAATGTGAAACAATATCCTTAAGCCTTAACCTCTTAACCTGAAAAGCCAAAGACAAGTTCAAATGTAAGTGACAAGACCACTAGGACTAGCCTAGGGTCCAAAAGAAGGAAAAATCCTAAAACAGCAACCAATTCATGATCAAAGTCAAGCTATTTCAATAACAAAGGGATCCCAATTGGTCCCATATCCAAACTATGTACACATCTCAATCTATGCAACATGTAAGGCAAAGTGAACAAACATGGATCATATAAGAGCAACCAGCAAGATCAAACTCAAGTAAATACCAAAACAGCATGGAAAATTCCACAAAAATTGTATCCTAAACAGAGGACCTTCAACATGCTACATGTCAATTTTCAAGCAATTTGGACTAATGGAACAATGGGAATTAATTCAACATGACAAGGCATGCAAAAACACAATCAAATGAAGCTACAAAATGTATGCTAACTTCAATCACATGGTAAACAGTGACATTACATGGGAAATTAGTAGGACCAAAGCCAAATGAAAGCTACACATGTCAGGAACTATTCTACCAAATTTCATGGTCATATCATTCATCATGCTCATTCTATGCACAAAATAAGGCAAACTAGTTCAAAGGAAGCACTAAGCCTACAAACAGAACTATTGCATTCAAATCCACATCAACACAATCCCAAAAATTCTCAAATAATTTACACCTAAACAGGGGTATTCAAGGTCTACCATGTCAAATTTGAGCTCAATTGGGCAAATGGAACCATGTCAATGAAAATCAACAAAAACAGACACAATTATAGGCTCCAAATCACAACATCAATACATGCTTCCACTTCACAAATTCATAACTCAATGAAAACAAAAAAGAAATGGATAAGACCAAAACAGGGAGGTCCTAACATGTGTCTACTACAAGCATGTCAAATTTCATGATCATACAGTACCATATGAGCATTTCTCAATCAATCTACCAACATGTGTCATATGAGCTTGCAAATTTGTCTAACAGAAATGAAAAATCACAATCAAATTGAAAATGCAATGTAAAATTCCACAAAATTATCATAGCTTCCTAACATGTCAATCAACCACCATGCAAAATTTCATTTCATTTCAACATGCATAGACCACTCAATTAAATCCAGCAAATTGACATCAAGAGGTGTGACACAAATTGTCACACCTAAGTTCCAAAATTCATATCTCTATGGCCAGGAATCAAAAATGCATGAAATTTACATGGAAATAAACCTCATCCAGTCAAGAATCATCACAAAAAATGGCAAGAATTTATTTTACATCATGTGCATTTCACAATGGAATTAGTCAGAGGTAGCAAAAATGGACATGTATGGAAGAACCCTAGGTCAAATACTATTTACACCAAGCACAACTTTGACCAATAGGTCAAAAAAATTCTACACAAGTCAAGGAAGTCAACACAACAACTCTCACATTTTTCTGAATTTTCTACAATTTTTTATGAATTTTTTAAGGTGCTAAAGTATTTTTATGAATTTTTTAGAATTAATTGAAATTAATTAAATTAACACAATGGCAGTTTGGTAATTCTAGAGGCGGGGGCGGTAAACTTGGAATTCAAATTTTCAAATCAGAATTTGGATCTAGCACGCGTTCATCATCCTCTTCAACTCACAGATTTTCCAGAAACACAACCAAGGCTCAAGAACATGAAATTCACAAATCAGCACCAAAACGAGCAATCTTATAGTCGTTAGAACCGCACGAGCGAGTAGAACACGAATACGAACTCCAATCAACCTAACAATTGCTAAATCACACAAATCGATCGATCTAGGGTTTTAGATCCAAACTTCGAGTCGCGATTTCTTACGCTACAGTTATCCATTTGCAATTCTAAAAGTATCACGATGCTCTACGTAGCATGAACTACAGCACGCACATAATCATGGATCAAATGGTGATATTCGAATCTGGAGGTACCTGAACTTGCAGTGACGAAATCAATGGAATTGGCACGCGATTTGATGAAACAAAAACAACATGGACTTGAGGAAGCAAGATGTGAAGCTCAGGTTTGCTCGGTTGTGCTCCTAGTTCTCGGATCCGCGATTCACCATGTGAGGACCTTGAAAATGCAGCTGCGTTTGGCACGGTTTAGGAAGCTCAAAAGCACAAACAGATGAAGTACAAGCTGATGCAAGATTGATGCAACGAGAATTCTGCAGAATGATCAAGGATTCGTGGAGTTTTGCTCGATTTTGGTTTTTGGTGTTCTTGGATGATTTGAGAGAATTGTGATGATTTTGATCTGATTTTTTTGGTGAAATGAAATTCTGTTATGTTTATGGAAGGATTAAGCTTTTATATGATATCATAATCCATACTTAATCAAGGTAATTAACCAAATTGGAATGTTAAGCAAATTGCATTTTCACTCAAAATGGCCAAAACACCCTTCCTCTAAATCAGTCCATATATCAGCTCAAATTTGATTCAAGCAAGTCCAAAATATCACATGTGATGTGTAGAAACAAGTCCCATTTCCATTGGTCATGTATTTTGCAATTTCACCATATGGTAGAAAAATGTCCAATTTTGCATTTTCATTCTTCGAGCCAAATCTCAAATTATGAAGCCTAGCCATGAAATGATGATTCAAACACATTCCAAATGCCATTCCTGAGGTGTTGCAAAAAGTCCCATCTCAAAATTCCAAATATTTTGACATTTGGACAATTTTGCCCCTGATCTAATTTAACAGTCCAGTTGAAAAGTGACTTTTTGCATTGGCCACCTTTGGAAAAATCCAATGATGCACCCTTGAAGTACATGTCAAATGGAGTTTGTGCATATAAAGAACTTGCAATTTGGACAATCCATGTGGTAGTTATGGCCTCCTGATTACGGGTCTTTTTTGAATTTCATCTGACCATATCTTGCAAACCACCCATGGGATTTTTGAGTTCTTGGACTTTTTGGAATGGTGAGAACAAGATCTTCAACTTTCATGTTGGACAAAATTCCATTTGAAGCTTGTATGATGCAGTTATTTTGAGGAGAAAAAGTTTCCATTTTGGGCAGCTGAAATTACAGGTCGCCTGCTATTTTTGGAAACTTTCTGTCTGACCTCCAAATCTTCAACCTTGGTCTTTGGCATGTCAAATGAGACACATATGGACATGAATGAGGCCTTTCAAACCATTTCCCACCTTCCAATCCATAAAATCGGGCACAGTTGACCACAGTTGACCACAGTTGACTTTCTAGGGTTTCTGGTTGACTGAACAATGACTGGTGACTTCTGAGCATCCAATCTTTGGCCAAACCACTTCAAAATGATCCTTGGACCATATGAGCTTGATAAATCAACCCTAGGGCCTTGTCCCAATGAAAATGGCACTCCCTTGCTTGATTGCCTGATTCTCCTGATCAGTTTGACCTGATTCATCAACTGAGCTTGCACTTGGGCACATGGACAATGCAATGTTATGCAGTGGACATTGTTAATGCTATGCCCTAATATGAAATGAATGTACACAATGGTAGGGTGCAAATTTGAGGTGCTACAGCTGCCCCTATTCAATCAACTGGGAACCCGAATGGATGAGAGCAATGGCTGTCAGACTTTCAGGGTAAATAGGGATTGAATACCAAGAACCGTAGAAATTTGCACACTGTTGGGAAATTCTTGTTGTTTTTTTTTCTTTTCTATCTTCTCTTCAAAAGCACAACCACATCCAGACATCGACACACGATGACTGGGATCAGAAATCTCAACTAGATGCCAGCGGACAACTAGGAAAAACTCAACGTTTACCAAGACCAACGGAGAGGTAAATCAACTCTACTGGGGATAACCAGGAAAGGATACAACCATACGTCAGCGGACGTAATGGGAAAAACTCAACGTTTACCAAGACCAACGGAGAGGTAACCAGACATCATAGGATGAATGGGAAGAGATATACAACCATACGTCAGCGGACGTAATGGGGAAAAACTCAACGTTTACCAAGACCAACGGAGAGGTAACCAGACATCATAGGATGCATGGGAAGACTCGACCAGACGTCATAGGACGAAAGGGAGAAGCTCGACGTTTATCGACACCAACGGAGAAGGAGAAAACTCAGCCAGACGTCATAGGACGAAAGGGAGACTCAACGTTTATCGACACCAACGGAGAAGGAGGAAACTCAGCCAAGACGTCATAGGACGAAAGGGAGACTCAACGTTTATCGACACCAACGGAGGAGGAGAAAACTCAGCCAGACGTCATAGGACGAAAGGGAGAAGGAGAAAGCCACTTCACGAGGGAAAGGCACCACAACCGGAAACCGAATAGGACGTCTACTGGGAATTCTGGTTGGGAAGTCAACCAGACATTAATGAATGACTGGGAATGAGGTATACAATCAGACGTTCATGGACGAATGAGAAAAACACAACGTTTATCGAAACCAACGGGGAGGTAGATCCACTTGGGGAAAGGTACAACTAGACGTCATAGGACGAATAGGAAAAACTCGACGTTTATCGACACCAACGGAGAGGAGGAATATTCTGAGGGGAATCATCTGGTATTACCAAATGATCTGCGGGGAACAATCAACTATACGTCATAGGACGCACAGGAAAAACTCGACGTTTATCGACACCAACGGAGAGGAGAAAACTTCTGGGCACGACCCTGTGGGGAAAGATATCAACTATACGCCAACAGACGCGTAGGAAAAACTCGACGTTTATCGACACCAACGGAGAGGAGGAAACTTCTAGGGAGAGCGAACACAACCAAATCATCAATGGATGATGGGGAAAAACTCGACGTTTATCGACACCAACGGAGAGGAGGAAACTTCACTAGGGAAGGGACGACGTTACGCACATCGAAAGATGATGTTTACCGACACCAAAGAAGACCAGACACTACGCATGACTGGGAAAGCACTGAAAGATGGTGTTTACCGACACCAAAGAAACAACACACGCGGGTGCTGACAGGACGACATCTACACATGTCAAGGCAAGGCTACACACTTGCAGGGGATCTCACTGGGGATCAAGGTCACGACAGCGAGCCAACAGGAAGGAACACCAAGGATACCGGGTTGTAGGTACGAAACGGGTGACCGACCAAAGCGTGAATTGGTATGTATTCCAAAACACTCAACATCCTGAAGAGGGCTAGAAAAGCAGTCTTGTTAGAGGATGGACATTCAATTCCACAAGGAATACGAATCTTACTCGACTGGGGAGGACGACTTCGACCCAAGAGCGCATGAGACATATCACCTATAGCCGTCAAAACGTAGATTACATACTCGCATGGAAGATTATCCATAACCGGATTGGTTGTTAAATCGATAAGCCTTCGCTAGGCGAGGCAGTGGCGACCGGGACAGTCGCTGATTTTTCTGTTCTGTCCTTTGCTAACCAGTCATGTTTTTATCATAGCCATGCATTGTTTATCTGACCCTACTGCTGTTCTAGTTTCTTTTGCGGTGCAATCCTTGATTGCATCCTGACTTGGTACTCTAACCCGTTTGCTGAATTTTGTAAAGGTTCACCTTTCCCAGGAAAAGATTGCTGTCTAGGTCTTCCACTTTATTTGTGGGATACCCTTGTGGAGTTTCGCCCTAAATTACCTAATTAATTTTAATGTATTAATTTTAATGTATTAATTCTAATGTATTAATTTTAATGTGGAGATTCATCCTAATTACCTAATCGATTGTAAAATACAGCCTCTAAATATGTGATCTTGGACCTCTCTTTTGCCTTACGATATTACGATACCACGGTCATGTCCCGCGAATGTGGGGATACACTTAGCAATGGCCCTTCGATTAAATCATCATAAAATAAATCATAGTCCCTCGGATGTTGCCTTCGAATATATGATTTCGTCCCTCGATGACCCTTCGGTGTAGCCTACGGTTAAATGATGATCGTCCCTTCGAATGCTAAGGTATCCTTACAACTGTTGCCTTCAATGACCTATCGATGACCCTACGATGACCCTTAAACATCCAAAGGGTAAAATTACTTACTTCTCAATAGTAAGGACAGTTTTACCCTCATAAGGATAGGGAACGTTCATAACGACCGTAGGAAGGTATAACTCTCAATTGCTGGATCATAACCTAAAACATTTCCCACCCCTCACACTTTGCAAATCCTAGAAAATCACCACTTGGTATACATTCATACTAGAATCATTACCAAGTTACATTTTTCTAAACCGTTTTCAAAATCAAACGAGATAAATACTTTGTATACATTCATACGAGAATCATTACAAAGCTAAACTCTCTTTTCGAAACATTTTTTTTAACAATTCACGAACACTTTTCAGACAAAAATATAAGTGATCCAGCAATTAAGAGCCCATGGATAACCATGGATACAAAGGGTGCTAACACCTTCCCTTTGTATAATGTACCTCCCGAACCCAAAATCTATTGAGGTCTTTCCTGTTCTTTTCCACCATTCCTTATTGGATAAAAGAAAAGTCGGTGGCGACTCTTGCTATCCGCGACATTGCGATAAAAAGAAAAACCCCCCAAGTCAGTTCACCGTATGACAGAACTGGCGACTCTGCTAGGGAATACTTTAAAAAGAGAGGTTACCTTAAAAACAAGATCACTTATTCCAAATTGTCTGATTTACTTTTAAGGGATTGCTTGGGTATTTTTGAGTGAAAGATCCTACACCCGGATCTAGTGTACCTTAGGTAAGTAGCAATAGATCATCGCGACTATCCGGCGTATACTGGAATGGTTAAAATGATGGCTACGGTTAATGTGACACTTTGGATGTCCTGATGTTCCTCATGTTCACTTGAGGAAAAATTTGGCTTCCGCGTGGTGTCATTAAAGCATTAACCAGACCTTTAGAACCCTAATTGACTCATCCTGGCCATTAGAAAGTAGTGAGATAACTGACTTCGGTTCCGACTGGGGTTGGTTGAGACTCGATACTACACTCTTTGAGATTGGACTTTAGGGAAGCTTCGGTCAACCACTTGGTGTTGCACTGAAGTGGACTTAAAGGAAGGTCGGTGATTTGAGATCCTTCTAGAACCCGGTTACTATTCTAGGATAGGTTGAACCAACTAAACTTCAGTGGGGAGGGTACTTACCTATGGAACTCATGCAAGCCTTAAAACCTAGGAATGATGGTTGTGTGACTTGCTTGTGCTTGTTATTTATTTAACCTCATGACATCATAACATCTTAACATCATAACATCATGACATCATAACATTGTACTAACCATTTCAAGGACTTAGGGATTTAACTTTGCTCTGTTTTGTAAGGCTATGGCTCCCAGGAAGACCATCCGGATCAATTTTGTAGCAATCTCTCCTCAACTGAAGGATTTAGTGTCAGAGCTCCCCGATCATGCCCAGTTCATCAAGAAACACGGTTCTCTCCTCAATTTGGTTACCACTGGTTTCAAAGAAGATATGATGAGAGTTCTATTCCAGTTCTTCGATCCTAAACATCATTGCTTCACCTTCCCAGATTATCAGTTGGTACCTACACTGGAAGAATTCTCCAGACTGCTTGGGATACCTATCCTTGATCAAATACCTTTCAGTGGTTTAGAAAAGGTTCCGAAGTCTGAAGAAGTTGCCGCAGCTTTACACATGACGAAGTCCGACATTGAAGCTAATTGGGTAACAAGGAGTGGAGTTAAGGGTTTACTTGCCAAATTCCTGACAAATAAGGCCCGAGGATTCTTAAAAGTTATGAATGTCCGTGCTTTCGAAGACATCCTGGCATTGCTAATCTATGGCTTGGTGTTATTCCCTAATCCAGACCAATTCATAGACATGAATGCTATTAAGATATTTCTCACTCATAACCCTGTACCTACCTTGCTGGGAGACGTTTTGCATTCCCTCCACACTCGTACCATGAAGAAGCAAGGGACTCTCATGTGCTGCATACCTTTGTTGTCTAGGTGGTTTATTTCGCACCTTCCTCAATCAGTCTTGAAGAACGAGCAGAATTTGAAATGGTCTCAAAGGATAATGTCGCTCTCCCACCCAGACATCTGTTGGTGTCCTCAGTTCAAGGAAAATGTTACCATCATTGACCGTTGTGGCGAGTTCCCTAATGTACCACTCCTAGGAATAAGAGGAGGTATTACTTATAATCCTGCTTTAGCTCTGCGACAGTTTGGTTGTGCTCGAAGAGATGGTCCACATGAAATGATCATCGAAGGCATCATGTTCGACTATGACAACGATTCCCAAGGCCTCCGTCAAAGATTTCTACGAGCTTGGGGCATGGTGAAGAGAGGTATGTTAGGACAGAAAAATTCTATTCCTATGGAACCTTATCTCAGATGGGTACGCGCCAGAGCTCATGAACTTGTCATGCCATATCTTGCAATCGGACCTCAGATTGTCGAACCTGAAGCTGAAGGAGGTGCTCCTCAGATCATTCCTTATCCAGATATGCCTACCAACGTTGAGGAACTAAAGAGATCCTGGATCCAGTTGAGAGAAGAAAAGGATACTTTCGAGACTCAGTTCGTCGCAGAAAGGAAGAAAGTGTTAGATGGACTTTTTGGAAAGGTGACACCAAGGGGAAAAACTTTGGTGTTGAACACTTTTCCATTTAGTGCTTGGATCATGATGAATTTTGAGGTATAATTGGGAGAAATCAAACATAGTTGAAAATTTTCTAAGTACGAAGTCAAAAGACCACTTCTTCCACCTAGAATAACTTTTGTTATGAGCTCCAAATGAAAATGGTTTCTTAACCAAAGTTATAGATCTTTCATTCCTATTAAAGTTTGTCACAAATTTGACATCATTTGTATTTGTAATGAGGGAGTTATGCATTTTAGAAGTTGAGGAAAATTGCTTGTTCAATGATGATGACCCAAAATGACCTATAATGTTTCCTCTTGGAACATGCCCTTGCAAGTGGATTTTGACATTTATTAAAGAATCAAAGTTTTAGAAAACATCTTTAAATTTATCATGAAACTTGGATGGCCTTCATGTAATAAAAATTGAGCAAGTTATGGTTCTTAGAAGTTAACCTCCTAACTAGGGCACAAACAAAATGACCTATAATCTTTCACCATAAAAAATGACTTTACAAGCAAAAATAGCTCTTGATCCCAACATAAAACTTGTTTGTAATGTCATAATGAGTAAATTTTCTCTTGGAATAAGTTTCATATGACAAACATTATAGGAGATAGGGTCTAGGAAACCCCTGTTTTGACCAGTTGACTTTCTCTAGTCAACCTCTTCGAACCAACTTGCAAACTTGAAGTTCTCTTGATCTTTAGAGACCGTGGAGGATCATATATGAATAATATGGTGTATAATGAAGTATCCCTTGATATATTTTACCAAATGTTGAAAAAACTTGATGAGGAAGTCACAAAAGATACCTAGATGAATTAGGGCTTCCAAGGCAAATAAGCTTCAAACTCTGGATGAATTCTTGATCAAATTGACAAATAATGAACACGGGGATCCATATATGATGTTTATAACCAATGGTTAACCATTCATTGATTGATTTCTTATTATGAGGGTCTCAAACCCTAGTTGTGAGCTTGATAGGGCATAGGTGGATGCACACACTACCTACAATAGAAACAAAGCTATACATAGACATATTTTTGGCATTTTGGTTAGTAAAAAAGTAAAAAATAAAGTATGATACAATCAAGTGTGCTTGGTGATCTCTCCCAATGCAAACCCAATGAATGAGGGGTAAGGAGGATGCCAAGGTGTGATCCCAAAGCCAATGCAAATGATGAGATAGCATGCGGGATCTTAGGGTCAAAATTGGAGTCGTACAACTGCCCCCATATAAGGACATTCTAACTGAGGATGTGAAGGTTAAAATCTTCGTATCAACTTAGTAGAATGGACTTAAATAACAACATTAAGAAACAAATTTTGGCCCCTAAGAGACCTCATGATGCGCATGATATGGATGCAAAAATAATCTATGTGAGGAATATATTGCCATAAAGGAAAAGAATCTAGAGAGACTGAAAGTCCATAGGAGCATAATGCATTCCATAAGGAAAGCTTATTGGGGAGACATAAATTCTAGGGGATAAAAAGTTATGCATAGGCCAGGCTACGACTTGAAAACTACTGGGATACACGAGGGGATTTCCATGAAAATAAATAAATGGAAAGACTCAGTTGGGGAAAAAGGGAAATATGCACATATTCAGATAACACCAAGACAGCAAGAAACAACTATAGGGGGAAATGTGTAAATCAGAACAAAGCTGACATGCCTACGCAAAAGGGATCCGATTTCACAAAGAAACAGAAAACCAAACTCAAATGGGGAAGAAAATCTTCAACACAAGAGTAAAGAGATAAATTATCTTTTACCGATTACTAGGTAGAAAGATAATACACTCGGACAGAGGGACATCCGTTATCGGTTAGGGTAAACATATCAAGGATGACTCGCTGAGGAAAAGAGAGGCGTATTCATTACCGGTTACTGGGTAAGAATGACCTACTGGGGAAAAAAATCAAAAAGGATTTACAACTACCTACTACCAAGCATAAGATCAAAGAGAGAATACCCGTCACTGATTAAAATGAACATATCTGGGATAAACTCAAAGGAAGAATACCCGTCATTGGTTAGGATGAACATGTCAAGGATAGACCACTTGGGGAAAAAGGAAGAATATCCGTTACAGGTTAGGGTAAACATATGAAGGATAGACTGCCGGGGAAAAATAGGAATTACAACTACCGGTTACTGGGTAGAATACCAAAGAGAGAGTATCCGTCACTAATTAAAGTGTACATATCAAGGATAAACTCAGAAGGGAAAATATGATTTATATCTACCAGTTACTGGGCAGAAGACCGCAAAAAAGAGAAAATCCGTCACCGGTTAAAGTGAACCTATCAAGGATAGAATCTATGGGGAATAAAATAGGGATTGCGACTACCTTTTTATTGGGTAGAAAACCAAACTGGAAGAATATCCGTCACTGATTAGGATGAACATATCAAGGATAGACTTTCCCGGGAAACGTGAAAATGAATCTGCTGGGGACTGTAGCGGTGTATTAGTTGCTATATGATCCATTAATTAAACCATAAGCAAAGTATACAATGAAACGAGTCGCCACCGCACTTTTATTTATCCAAAAGGACTGGTTAAAAAGCGAACAAAAACCTAAGAAGTTTTACACGTAGAAAACTAATGAAAAGATCAGAGATCGGGGTAAGGGGTAAATTACGCAAAGGGAAGGTGTTAGGCACCCAATGCGTCCTAGGTACTCCTAGGGAGCCCTTTTCACACTTTGTTGTATAAAAATATTTATTTGTTTCGACATATTGTGCAAACACGAATGGGATGATAAGAAAAGAATGTACAAGTTAATTATTTTTGTGTTCGAACGGATGAACCCGTTGCCTACGTACCTTCCATCAAAGGTAAGGATCAAAACGCCGTAGTTCGGCTAAAAACTTCCAAAAGTTAGTGGATTCAATTTTAAAACAAAGGCTCAAAGGTCTTACGTTACCCACGGGAGAAAACTCAACCTTGTATAACAACTAGTCCACCATGTGAGAAAAGCTTCAACTTGCTAGAGAGGGGTTAACCCTATAATAAGCAAGGAAGACTTACAATTCAATCAACTAAGGACAAATAGGTGAGATTAATATCAACCAACTAGGGTAAATCAAACCTATAGCTAATGTATGAAAACTTAACAAACATGGACAAAGCCACAAAATCATTTGAATGGGTGAAGTTATTTGGATTATTTACAAAAAGGTCAAAGTATGATTAAAGTCAATTCAAAATGAAGTATTTACAAAAATGAAGTTTGGAAAATCATGGACTTAAGGTCCAAGTTTCTAATTTGGAAAGAAGGTGAGAATGTTTGCACAATACTTATTTCAAAGTTTAAAACATGTGTGAAAAGGTTTAGGACACAATGGGATGAATGGAATGGTGGAGTGAATGTAAAACTTCTTAGGAGGGTCCACCTCTTGAAATCATATAGAAGATGATTCAAGTGGGTCCTTAGGAATAGGCTACAAATGAGCAATAATCCGAACATGGTAACAGATGAAAGTAAATAAAAGCGGATACTGGATGCCACTCAATGGTCTTATACCTGTCTCCTAAAACAAGTAAGGATATCAGAAGCCACTCTATGGACTTACACTAATCTCCATCAGAATAAAACAAAAAACAAAACAGGGAAGTCAACTGCCAATCTATCTGGACTTATGTTAATCTCCACAGTATGATCCTAGGAATACAAATGCCACATCATAGGGACTTACAATGAATCCTCACATACAACAAACAATGCTCAAACAAAGAGCAAAGAAGATATGAGTGACCAATGAGGTCTTACACTCTATCTCTTCCATGTCATAGGAACAAAAGCCAATCAATATGGACTTACAATTGTCCTCAATGGGGAAACAACAATGTCACAAGGACAAAAGAAATGATCATGCACTAATGGCAAACAAAGTTGATAAATGCACAACGGCAATCAAGTAATCATGTATAAATGAATCAAGTAATCAATCACATAAATTCAAGTAGTACACGCTATAACCATT
The DNA here is from genome assembly GCF_024323335.1 of Lathyrus oleraceus. Classification (NCBI taxonomy): domain Eukaryota; kingdom Viridiplantae; phylum Streptophyta; class Magnoliopsida; order Fabales; family Fabaceae; genus Lathyrus; species Lathyrus oleraceus. The sequence continues at coordinate 321,319,742 of NC_066585.1, read as the reverse complement.
CAATGAGGCTCAATCAAAGGGTTTGACTATGAAAGTCCACTGTAAGAGGTAAGTGTCGCTCTTAACCTTGCCATTGAGGGGCTAAGGTGAAGCAGATGAAAGGGTATGAGGGGTGTGCCTCATTGCTTCTATCTCAAGTCCGAGAGAGCATGTAAATATAAGAATGTGGGGGAGTTCAGAAAGATGGAACTCTTTCCCCAATTAGACTCGATAGATCTTGGGTTTGGATCTCAATGCTACAACCATGTAATGGGAGCAAGGAGAAGACTCACAGAATAGTGGGAGATAGGCTACTTATCTCTTTGATCCACCAATTGCCTCAAATGAGGACTTTTCCTGCTTGGGACAAACATAAACAATCACAAACATTGCCTCTTAAGGAGGACTTCAGACAGTTTGCCCGGCCAAATAACGGGCCGGGTCTCCAGACTACATGAAGAAGAAGGTTCTATACCTCAATGCCAATTGCTTATAAGCAAAGCAATGCAAGTTCTTAAGAGAACTGAGCAACTAAGGGTACCTGGAATCAGTCAAAAATGATCAGCATCCCAACATAAACAAAACAACAACAATAAGAATCAACCAATGTACAATCAAACAATAATGTGCAACATGTGCATAGCACAAAGATCAAGTGAAGCAAGCCCTACAAAACAAACAATTGGTCAAATGATTTCAACTCAATTATGCATCAACCTCCTTAAGGCATTAGCTTTTTAACCTGAAAAGTCAAAGTCAAGCTCAAACATAAGTAACAAGACCACTAGGCCAAGCCTAGGGTCCAAAGGAGGAAAAAATCTCAAAACAGCAGGCAAAACATGATTAAAGTCAAGATATTTCAATTACAAAGGGACCCCAATTGGTCTCATATCTACACTATGCCCTAATTTCATTTCGTGCACAAATTAAGACAAAGTAACCAATGTTGAATCACATATGGACAACCAGAATGATTACATCCAAAAAAATATCAAAACAGCATAGAAAATTCCACAAAAATTATATCCTAAATAGAGGACATTCAACAAGCTACATGTCAATTTTTATGCCGTTTGGACTAGTGGAACTATGGGAATTAAATCAACATGTTAAGGCATGCAAAAACACAACCAAATCAAGTCACAAAATGTACACCAACTTCAATCAAATGGTAAACAGTGATATTAAATGGGAAATGAGTAGGACCAAAGCCAAATGAAAGCTACACATGTCAGGAACTACTTCACCAAATTTCATGTTCATAGGGTTAGGGATGAGGATTTGGCAACATAGGAAAAAATGTTACACAAGCAAAGTCCTAAAAATGCTAAGCAGTAGACAAAAATCCTAATCAATTAGAAAATGGATTATTAAAATCCACAAAAATTCATGTTGAAAGTTAACATGTCAAAGGTATCTCATGCAAAAAATCAGAACCATAGGCCAAATGGAAGCATGGAAAAATAATTCATAAACTCAGCATATCAAAGGGTGACACATATTGTCACACTCAAAAAGAATTAATCACATCTAACAAACCAGAGGTCCAAAAATTACAAATCATATGTCAAAATCTCCAGGAGAGGGTCAAGAATCATCCGTTAAAATTTCAATTCATTTAGATAAGGCATGGTCATTTTATGATTAAAATGGTAAAACACATCAAAATAGCACACATGATGGACATTCCTATACCAATTAAATTTTCTACCAGGCACAACTTTAATTTCTATGCAAAAAAAAAGTAGATTAAAAATGGAGATCATCAAAAAAAGTCACAAATTATTTGGACTAAGGATGATTTATTTATGATTTTTTGAAGTTTTGAAATAATTATTGAATATTCATTTAAATGGATTTTGGATTAATTAATTTATTTAAGTCTGGATGGCAAAACGGTAAATCTCCGAGCCAAGCCAAAAACGCAGTCGTTTTGTTTTAATGTGTTGGCGCCGCCTGATTCGTCCAGGCGCGCGGGAAACAGGATTTCGAAACAGCCAGGCCAGCGTATGGATCAACGAAGAAAAATTCCAGAAATCGTCTTCACCTTCGTCGCGTATCATCCAGGATTCGCATGAACACAAGAACGGCAAAACTCCATGAAAATCTACAAACTCACATGCGTTGGAAAGGTCTCCACGCGTAGATCTCAAATATGGTGGTGAAAATGTCCAGAAGTTCATACATAGAAAGGATCGATGGAAAGAAGTTTTGGTATCAAATCTTTAATCTCGGATTTCTCTCTCAAAACCTAACGATTTTCAATTCTACAAAGTGCTGCATGATCTACAAGCTATGCTCTACAATAACCACAACATGATTTTGAGAATGGTGATAATCGAATCCGAACCTTCTTGAAGTGCAGTACCGGAATCCGCCTGCGTTTCGCTTGGAGAGGTGCAAACAGGTCACGCTTAGTGTTCCAGAAGGTGATTGGGAGCTCCAGCACGCTTCAACAATGCTTCAATTCGCAGAAAATCTTGACTGCCATGGATGAATGATACCTTGGACAGTTGGAATCGCGAGCGCTTCTTGATCCAATACCTGAAAACAGAGCTTCACAAACACATACAAATGATGAATTCACCAAGAACTAGCACGAAACTTGAAGAATTGTTGATGAAAGATTGGAAAATGTCAATATGCTATGTGTAAAAAGTGAGAGAAAATGGAAGAATTTCTTGAGATTTTTCTGTTGGATTTGTGAATTGTGATTAGTGTTCTCAGAAAACAGTTATAATTAGACTTATATATGGTTGCTTAATCCCACTCATAATTAAGATTAGCAAAAAATAAGTGATTAGCAAATGAAGCTTGTAGGTGCAATTAGCCTCTTTGCCCTTTCTCTAAACCAGTCCATATATCAGTTCAAATTTTATTCAAGCAAGTCCAAAATACCATATATGATGTGTGGAAAAAAGTCCCATTTCCATTGACCATGTACTTTGCAATTTCACCATGTCATGGTAATGTTATGCATTTTCAAGTCCATTTCAAAAGCTAGCTTTCAAACCATGAAGCCTTAGCATGTTATGAGTATTCCAACAAGTTTCAAATGCCATTTATGAAGTGTTGCAAAAATCCCCACTCAAAAATTCCAATTATTTCACAAGTTGGACAATTTTGCCCCTGGTTCATTTAACTGTCCAGTTGAAATTTGACTTTTTGCATTGACCTTTTTTGAAGAAATCCAACTATGCACCCTGAAAGTACATGTCAAATGGAGTTTGTGCATATAAAGAACAATCAATTTGGACACTCCATGTGGAAGTTATGCCCTCTTGATTACGGGTCATTTTTGAAATTCACTGGACCATAACTTGACAACCATACATGGGATTTTCAAGTTCTTGGACTTTTTGGAATTGTGAGAACAAGATCTTCAACTTTCATGTTGGACAAATTTTGATTTAAAGCTTGTATCATAATGTAAATTTGAGGAGCAAAACTTTCCATTTTTGGCAGGTGAGAATTACAGGTCATTTCCATTTTTGGAAACTTCTTGTCTGACCTCAATTCCTTCAACCTTGATCTTTGAAATGCCAAATGAAGCTTATATGGACATGAATGAGACCTTTCTAACCATCTCACACCTTCCAATCCCTGATTAAATGCACAGTTGACCACAGTTGACTTTTGTTGACTTTTCTTGACTGAGCCATGTTCTGATGAATTCCAAGCCTCTTTTTCTTGAGATCTTGATTCCAAATGATACCACAAGTTATATGAACTCTTTATGAAAGATCATGGTGTCCAAATTCTTCAAGAATGGCCACCATTTATTGCTCAAAGCCTGATCTGACTGATTGACTGATGATTGCTTCATCTGCAAGCAACAAGGTTAGATGACAATATTTTTGTACATTTGGTTAGTAAACATATGAAAAGCAATGATATACGAATGCAATACATGCTTGGTGATCAAGAACCACACTCACAAAGTACCCACCCACTAGGAGGGAAGCTAGGGTATGCAATGATCCTTGAGGCCATGATATGATATGATATGGGCCATGAGGGATCTTAGGGACAAAATTGGGGTCTTACAGATGCCCCTATTTAAGGTTATTCTATCCGGAGAAGTGAAGTTTAGAAATCTTCATCTCGACGCGGTAGAATGGGCTTAAATAATAGTAATGAGACAAATTTTGGTCCCTAAGAGACCTCATGATGCAGATGTATGCATGCAAAAAGACAAATTCTGTGAGGGAATATATGATTCACACAGAAGAAAGGACGATCCATCGGAGTAATACACTCACCAGGAACAGAGACTCTAACAAGGCTCTTATTGGGGATAGTAAAAAAGAATGCGTGAGCAGGACACGACTTCAAGTTGGGGAAAGACAAAACTGACACGGCGTGAACGCGACACGACTCTGATTAGGGTAATAACAGAAATCAGACTAGAGACCTCACTGGGGAGTGAATGACTCACACTGGGGAAAAGAAAAATTCCAAAGGAAAAAACGTCCATTGGAGAGACACGAGCTGACTCCTGGGGAGAAGCAACAGGAAACTCCACTGAGGAAGCACCAAAGAAATGAAGATGTTACCGGTATAAGGGCAACAAACTCAGGAAGAATGAATATCTAAGACCGACATAAGGGTGAGAGATATCAATCAACCAAACATCTGAGAAAGACCTGGGAAAGGTACATAAACTCAGGAAATCTGACTCCACAAGGGACCAACGTCATAATAGGGAGTGGAAAGGAAGGGACACCAGGGATACCGGGTTGTAGGTATGTAACAGGCGACCGACCAGGGCGTGATTTGGTGTGTGTTCCAAAACACTCATCATCCTGAAGAGAGCGAAAGCAAACTTGTTTATAGGATGAAAATTTGATTCTGTAAAGAATACAAATCTTACTCAGTTGGGGAAACAAACAAAGTGTTCGACAAAAGAGTGCATGAGATATATTATCTATAGCCGTCAAAACGTAGACAATATCCTCGCATGGAAAATTATCCTGAACCGGGTGGTAGGTTGTTTATAGGATAAGATTCGGAACCGTGAATTGGTTTGTGTTCCAAAACACTCATCACCCTGAAGAAAGCTAGAACAGCAGACTTGTTTATAGGATGGACATTCGATTCCACAAGGAATGCGAATCTTACTCGACTGGGGATGATCAACAAAGGACCCAACCAAAGAGCGCATGAGATATATTATTCATTACCGGCAGACCGTGAATAATATACTCGAATGGAAGATTATCCTTAACCGGGTTGTAGGTTGTTTATAGGATAAAATCCGAAAACGTGAATTGGTTTGTGTTCCAAAACACTCATCACCCTGAAGAAAGCTAGAACAGCAGACTTGTTTATAGGATGGACATTCGATTCCACAAGGAATACGAATCTGACTCTACGGAGAAAACAATCAAAGATTGACTCGAGAGTGAACGAGATATAATATCCATTACCGTCAGAACGTGGATAGAATACTCACATGGAAGATTATCCTGAACCGGGTTGTAGGTTGTTTGTAGGATAAAATCCGAAAAGAAAGGCATCGGGATACCAAATTAGGTATATAATGATGACCAGTCAAAGGGCGCAACAGACATTACCAACAAGAGGGTAAATGAAAGAAGACTCGCTGGGATACATTGATGAAAATCAATGATCCGGGTAACACAATCACTGACAAAAGGTGAAAGGACCCGCTGGGGATAAAATTGCTAGCATACGGCAATTATCCACAAAAGACTTGCTGGGGATATAAGTGCTGATCTGAGCGACTTATCCAAGCAAAGGAAAATCAACATCAAGAACTAGATGAAGATATCCATAAAGAGGGAATTGTCATCGGTTGGGATGAACAACAAAGTTAACTCTGCAAGGAGAGAACAGGGTTTATGACTACTGGTTTGTAGAAAAACCGCAAAGATAGGACTTACGACTGCTGGTTTGTAGGCAGAAGGCCAAAAGATGGTGGGGTTGACCACAAAATTAGGGTTTACATCTACCGAATACGAGGTAGAAGACCAACAACTCCGCGTGGGGATAGAATAAATCACAAATCCGCACGGGAAACCAAAATAGGGTTTATAACGAACCACAAACTGCTAGAGAGCAGGAAAATAGGATTTACAACTACCGGGTAGTAGGTAGAAAACCAAAAACTCTGGCTGGAGAATAAAAGGTATATAACCACAAGTTCTGCCAAGAAGCCAGGAAAAATAGGACTTATAACTACCGGTATGGGGGTAGAGGCCCGAAACTACTCCGCTGGGGATAAAAATCACCACAGGGAAGCACAAGGAACAGACGACAAATGTCAATTCAGGAAAGATTCGAAAAGACAGACTGAATCAAGACACGTCCTAATGAGAATATAACTCAAATAGGAACCTCCATCCCAATATATGTGTTGGGAGGAAACGGAAGAAACCGTCATCCACGAGGGTATATCTCAGTGGGGAACCGCAGAAGGAAAGACAACATTTTCTGCTTATGGGGCTGACTCTATATGGAGAGATTTATAACACCCGACCTCTGCTTGGGGGGATCTGTAAAGAGATCTATATCACCATAGCAGGGAACAACAAACAAAGGATATATGGCAAAAATGCAACATGAATATCTGAATGTTTTGTGAATATGCATGAATATGCGTGATTTATGTTTGATGAATGCTGACAAAACAGACATTTCTAACACAACAGGTCCAGGAATCAAACGTCCGGTATTACGCTTCCAGGGGAAAACCAACTGGAAAGCCAATTCTGCTGGAGATCTATATGCTATAAAGCAAAGATCTGCGGGTACTGCTGGGAAGCAGAAGCAAAAGAATCAGGGATATCTGGAGAATACCAAATCTCTGAGCAATGGATCAGCGATCGTCCCAACTGGGGCACAGAAAGTCACAACAGGCAAAGAGCCACAAAGACAAATCTGTTGGCGAACAAGAGAATCTCAAAGTCCTGCAGGGGATCCTAGCAGCACTGCTAAGGGAACGGATCCAACATAACCCCATTGGGGAACAACCCACTGAGGGAGCAAAGGTTACCCGGATAGAGTTTGGCTGCACAAGCAACTCTACTGGGGATATCATCAACTACTCTCTTGGGGAACAACCCACCGAGGAAGGAAAACACCAAACAAGTAGATTCTACAGCAAACCACTCTACTCGGGGCGAACACACATCTGATGGATCACATCAGTAGATTCTGCAACAAAATCCGCTCTACTGAGGATCGACGAGTAATCAGGAAATCAATACAATCTCTGGATAATGGAGCCATCAACCATCCATATCGGGGATTGAAGGAGGTTCAACAGACGATGCCGCCATAACAACCGCCCTGCAGACAAATGCTGGAGAAAGTTGGATGAAAATACGGGGATATCAACCCAATCAACCATTGAGTAGGAAAATAAATCCTGCTCTGCTGAGGATAACAACCATTCTGATAGAGAGAAAGTAAACAACTCCACTGACGACTTTGCCGGGGAAAAGGTAAGGTATCGGGTATCAAACCACTGACTTACCGAGTCTTCCAAAAGGAAAGCGACCGTGCTGAGAAAACAGACAAATCCGCTGGCAACTGCGCTGGGGAGAGTGACAACAACTCTGCTCACGACTGCAATGGGGATATCAATAACTGCTCTGCTCGCGACTGCGCCATGGAGACAAATAAAGTCTGGGAATAGGGACCCACTGGAGAAAGTGGCGAGGCACCAAGGTGGCAAACCATCAACCGCCGAATCTTCCACAAGGAAAACATCCATGCTGGGGAAAACTGCTGCTGGAGAAAACTGAGTCTTCAACAATACTCTGCTTGGGGAACAACCCCACCAACAACTCGACTTGCAATTATGCTGGCAACTCACTTGGGGGAAAAAATATACGGGATACGGGGATATCAACCCACTAACCACAAATATTCTGAACACCTGAGCAATCAAGCCGGGGAGAGACTACTGCTGGAGAACAGACTGAGCCTTCAATACACCATTCTGCTTCGGGGAGTCAAAATCCACAGAAGCTCTGCTTAGGGAACAACCCCAACAACCAAATCTCTGCTTGGGGATCAACCCCAACAACCAAATCTGGAGAAGAAGGATACAAACCAAACCAGGAGTATGAACAAATGTCTTACCTGTTGGAAATCATGCCACCCTTGGGAGAGCACTGAGAAATTCTGTGAGTATCCTTTTATCATTGTGAATGTTCACTTTGTTTAAAACAATAATCTTTGAAAAATTTTGTTTTTAAAAGAATGATATTTTTTATCAATTAAAACATGCAAAACATTTGTTGAATTGAAACAAATAAGAGTGCAAATAATTGGATAAAAGCTCAAATTTATTTGATGGAATGGTGGTCTGCAAATGGCAAGACTCCATAGATCTGTACAAATTTGAAATCAGTGATATATATTGGAAGAGGGCTACATTGAACATAATGATCCTTTCTCTACCAATTTGAATCTCGATGTATGCGAAGCTTCAGTCGGCGACGAATCGAGAATCCTCTGACGAAATGACAGCTGGTGACCAGAAAGTCTTGTCAGGATGCAGTTACTTGCCAAATCCCTAATTTTTGCCTAGATTGCCCCAGGGTGAGGTACTCAATCTAGCGGGATGCAAATATACTCATTTTTTCAAGTCTCTAATTTTTGCCTAGATCACCCTTGCGGGTTCTCCACCGAGACGCTCATTTTTGCTTAAGCCGCCCTTTCGGGTTTTCAACTTAGCAAGCTATTCTGTTTTTCATTTGCATATACTTTTTTTTCTAGGCAAAGTATTTCTTAACTGCATCTGAATTCACAGGACGAGTGAAATCCTCCCCGTCCATTGTTGTAAGCATCAAAGCTCCGCCCGAAAAGGCTCTCTTAACAACATATGGACCCTCGTAGTTTGGAGTCCACTTGCCCCTGGAATCGGGCACGAAAGACAAAACTTTCTTGAGCACAAGGTCACCTTCTCGGAACATACGAGGCTTGACCTTCTTATCGAATGCTTTCTTCATTCTCTGCTGATATAACTGACCATGACACATGGCAGTTAATCGCTTCTCTTCAATCAAATTCAACTGGTCATAACGACTTTGAATCCGTTCAGCATCAGTCAACTAGGGACTTGAGGGTATAATTTTTCCTTTTTTCTTTTGAAAAAATTTTGAAATTTTTTTCCTGACTTTTGATTTTTTTCATCTTTTCACCCTCTCTTTTTTCATTTTTCTTTTGATTGCATTTGCAATGCCCCAGTTTGACTGTTTTGCTGATTCTCATGATACAGCTGAATGATCTGCTTTTCCTTACTCAAGTGCTCGGGTAATCTCATCAGGAATCCCCTTCAACATCATCTTCCTCTGCTCCAAATACAAGGAATTCAAATTTGGGAGATGGCGTCGGATCATTATGTTCAATGGGTTTAGAAATCCCTGCATAATGATTTTGGATAACGAAAAGCTTTTGTATTTAAACAAGCAAATCATTTATGCAGATGAAAAAGCTGTTTTCTTGTTTTTCAGGTTTTTTGTGATCACTGATTTCATGCAAAAGCAAAAAGTGAAAACAAATGGAAAAACAAATGTTTTACAATGCATAAATAGAATGAAAACATCATTGTTTTAAATGTTGCCAACAATGTCATCACTTCTCCTTTTGGCATGGGAGAAGGGTTTTAAACAAAGTGAGCATATTTACCCTGATCTATGGATAACTGTTGGAACCTCCACAGCGACCCAATTGTGGCAGACACCGCCAGGAATGACGAAGTTGTTCACATCCTCTGCATCCTCTTCCAAGATAGCAGCAGCTTCCTCTTCTTCAGGCTGATCATCATGGATAAATCCTCCACTTGTGAACAAACCTTGCTCATTATGTGCCCCAGAACGGTAGCCAATGCCAGCCCGGGATCTATCCATCAAAAGCACTCTGTCCGGAAAATTCCTCCTTGAGTTCACAATTCTCTTGTTCAAGATAATCCATCAATCTCGAAGAATCGGCTTTGGTATAGTACCGGCGAGGTGCGTCTCCAAAATAAATGAAGATCGCAGGGTCAGACCACAGGACGGGAGACCGGAACAAAACACTCGCTTATGCACATGATGCATGAAGTGTTTATGCATATGCTCGTTTTTTATTTCAAAGGAACTCGAGGGTTTTATTTGCAAACTTTGAAATGTTTAAGCATTTTGATCACATATGAGAATATCTCATCAGATATATCAGGTGAAAAATTTTTCCCGGTTTTTTCATGTTTTGAAAATTTTTGCAAATAAACTCCTTTGAGTTCCTTGGAAATTTTCTTTTTATCTGATGATATGGATGCAGATGAATGCGTGGATGCATGAATGCAACAATCACACTCAAGGATCAAGCAAAGCACACCAAACAAAGGTCATGGGAAAGCTCAATGTATCCCTAATATCAATCATCCATTTTGGTGGATTTAGGTTTTCACCTTATCGACACCCAAGTTCCATTGATATTAACGGTACATGAACCAGCTCAAACATCCTTAATATCAACCAGCCGCTTTGGTGGATTTTAGGTTTTACACCTGATCCGGGATCCATTGATATTAACGATGTTTGAACGACTCAACCACGAATCACGGGTTTGCTGAAAGTCACGAGCATGGAGTCTTGGTTAAGAACCACCCAAAGGGAGTGTACTAGGGTTTAAACCTGCCAGACATGTTCTACCAGAGGTTCCCATAGGCTATGGCTCCCAGGAAGACCATCCGGATCAATTTTGTAGCAATCTCTCCTCAACTGAAGGATTTAGTGTCAGAGCTCCCCGATCATGCCCAGTTCATCAAGAAACACGGTTCTCTCCTCAATTTGGTTACCACTGGTTTCAAAGAAGATATGATGAGAGTTCTATTCCAGTTCTTCGATCCTAAACATCATTGCTTCACCTTCCCAGATTATCAGTTGGTACCTACACTGGAAGAATTCTCCAGACTGCTTGGGATACCTATCCTTGATCAAATACCTTTCAGTGGTTTAGAAAAGGTTCCGAAGTCTGAAGAAGTTGCCGCAGCTTTACACATGACGAAGTCCGACATTGAAGCTAATTGGGTAACAAGGAGTGGAGTTAAGGGTTTACTTGCCAAATTCCTGACAAATAAGGCCCGAGGATTCTTAAAAGTTATGAATGTCTGTGCTTTCGAAGACATCCTGGCATTGCTAATCTATGGCTTGGTGTTATTCCCTAATCCAGACCAATTCATAGACATGAATGCTATTAAGATATTTCTCACTCATAACCCTGTACCTACCTTGCTGGGAGACGTTTTGCATTCCCTCCACACTCGTACCATGAAGAAGCAAGGGACTCTCATGTGCTGCATACCTTTGTTGTCTAGGTGGTTTATTTCGCACCTTCCTCAATCAGTCTTGAAGAACGAGCAGAATTTGAAATGGTCTCAAAGGATAATGTCGCTCTCCCACCCAGACATCTGTTGGTGTCCTCAGTTCAAGGAAAATGTTACCATCATTGACCGTTGTGGCGAGTTCCCTAATGTACCACTCCTAGGAATAAGAGGAGGTATTACTTATAATCCTGCTTTAGCTCTGCGACAGTTTGGTTGTGCTCGAAGAGATGGTCCACATGAAATGATCATCGAAGGCATCATGTTCGACTATGACAACGATTCCCAAGGCCTCCGTCAAAGATTTCTACGAGCTTGGGGCATGGTGAAGAGAGGTATGTTAGGACAGAAAAATTCTATTCCTATGGAACCTTATCTCAGATGGGTACGCGCCAGAGCTCATGAACTTGTCATGCCATATCTTGCAATCGGACCTCAGATTGTCGAACCTGAAGCTGAAGGAGGTGCTCCTCAGATCATTCCTTATCCAGATATGCCTACCAACGTTGAGGAACTAAAGAGATCCTGGATCCAGTTGAGAGAAGAAAAGGATACTTTCGAGACTCAGTTCGTCGCAGAAAGGAAGAAAGTGTTAGATGGACTTTTTGGAAAGGTGACACCAAGGGGAAAAACTTTGGTGTTGAACACTTTTCCATTTAGTGCTTGGATCATGATGAATTTTGAGGTATAATTGGGAGAAATCAAACATAGTTGAAAATTTTCTAAGTACGAAGTCAAAAGACCACTTCTTCCACCTAGAATAACTTTTGTTATGAGCTCCAAATGAAAATGGTTTCTTAACCAAAGTTATAGATCTTTCATTCCTATTAAAGTTTGTCACAAATTTGACATCATTTGTATTTGTAATGAGGGAGTTATGCATTTTAGAAGTTGAGGAAAATTGCTTGTTCAATGATGATGACCCAAAATGACCTATAATGTTTCCTCTTGGAACATGCCCTTGCAAGTGGATTTTGACATTTATTAAAGAATCAAAGTTTTAGAAAACATCTTTAAATTTATCATGAAACTTGGATGGCCTTCATGTAATAAAAATTGAGCAAGTTATGGTTCTTAGAAGTTAACCTCCTAACTAGGGCACAAACAAAATGACCTATAATCTTTCACCATAAAAAATGACTTTACAAGCAAAAATAGCTCTTGATCCCAACATAAAACTTGTTTGTAATGTCATAATGAGTAAATTTTCTCTTGGAATAAGTTTCATATGACAAACATTATAGGAGATAGGGTCTAGGAAACCCTGTTTTGACCAGTTGACTTTCTCTAGTCAACCTCTTCGAACCAACTTGCAAACTTGAAGTTCTCTTGATCTTTAGAGACCGTGGAGGATCATATATGAATAATATGGTGTATAATGAAGTATCCCTTGATATATTTTACCAAATGTTGAAAAAACTTGATGAGGAAGTCACAAAAGATACCTAGATGAATTAGGGCTTCCAAGGCAAATAAGCTTCAAACTCTGGATGAATTCTTGATCAAATTGACAAATAATGAACACGGGGATCCATATATGATGTTTATAACCAATGGTTAACCATTCATTGATTGATTTCTTATTATGAGGGTCTCAAACCCTAGTTGTGAGCTTGATAGGGCATAGGTGGATGCACACACTACCTACAATAGAAACAAAGCTATACATAGACATATTTTTGGCATTTTGGTTAGTAAAAAAGTAAAAAATAAAGTATGATACAATCAAGTGTGCTTGGTGATCTCTCCCAATGCAAACCCAATGAATGAGGGGTAAGGAGGATGCCAAGGTGTGATCCCAAAGCCAATGCAAATGATGAGATAGCATGCGGGATCTTAGGGTCAAAATTGGAGTCGTACAACTGCCCCCATATAAGGACATTCTAACTGAGGATGTGAAGGTTAAAATCTTCGTATCAACTTAGTAGAATGGACTTAAATAACAACATTAAGAAACAAATTTTGGCCCCTAAGAGACCTCATGATGCGCATGATATGGATGCAAAAATAATCTATGTGAGGAATATATTGCCATAAAGGAAAAGAATCTAGAGAGACTGAAAGTCCATAGGAGCATAATGCATTCCATAAGGAAAGCTTATTGGGGAGACATAAATTCTAGGGGATAAAAAGTTATGCATAGGCCAGGCTACGACTTGAAAACTACTGGGATACACGAGGGGATTTCCATGAAAATAAATAAATGGAAAGACTCAGTTGGGGAAAAAGGGAAATATGCACATATTCAGATAACACCAAGACAGCAAGAAACAACTATAGGGGGAAATGTGTAAATCAGAACAAAGCTGACATGCCTACGCAAAAGGGATCCGATTTCACAAAGAAACAGAAAACCAAACTCAAATGGGGAAGAAAATCTTCAACACAAGAGTAAAGAGATAAATTATCTTTTACCGATTACTAGGTAGAAAGATAATACACTCGGACAGAGGGACATCCGTTATCGGTTAGGGTAAACATATCAAGGATGACTCGCTGAGGAAAAGAGAGGCGTATTCATTACCGGTTACTGGGTAAGAATGACCTACTGGGGAAAAAAATCAAAAAGGATTTACAACTACCTACTACCAAGCATAAGATCAAAGAGAGAATACCCGTCACTGATTAAAATGAACATATCTGGGATAAACTCAAAGGAAGAATACCCGTCATTGGTTAGGATGAACATGTCAAGGATAGACCACTTGGGGAAAAAGGAAGAATATCCGTTACAGGTTAGGGTAAACATATGAAGGATAGACTGCCGGGGAAAAATAGGAATTACAACTACCGGTTACTGGGTAGAATACCAAAGAGAGAGTATCCGTCACTAATTAAAGTGTACATATCAAGGATAAACTCAGAAGGGAAAATATGATTTATATCTACCAGTTACTGGGCAGAAGACCGCAAAAAAGAGAAAATCCGTCACCGGTTAAAGTGAACCTATCAAGGATAGAATCTATGGGGAATAAAATAGGGATTACGACTACCTTTTTATTGGGTAGAAAACCAAACTGGAAGAATATCCGTCACTGATTAGGATGAACATATCAAGGATAGACTTTCCCGGGAAACGTGAAAATGAATCTGCTGGGGACTGTAGCGGTGTATTCGTTGCTATATGATCCATTAATTAAACCATAAGCAAAGTATACAATGAAACGAGTCGCCACCGCACTTTTATTTATCCAAAAGGACTGGTTAAAAAGCGAACAAAAACCTAAGAAGTTTTACACGTAGAAAACTAATGAAAAGATCAGAGATCGGGGTAAGGGGTAAATTACGCAAAGGGAAGGTGTTAGGCACCCAATGCGTCCTAGGTACTCCTAGGGAGCCCTTTTCACACTTTGTTGTATAAAAATATTTATTTGTTTCGACATATTGTGCAAACACGAATGGGATGATAAGAAAAGAATGTACAAGTTAATTATTTTTGTGTTCGAACGGATGAACCCGTTGCCTACGTACCTTCCATCAAAGGTAAGGATCAAAACGCCGTAGTTCGGCTAAAAACTTCCAAAAGTTAGTGGATTCAATTTTAAAACAAAGGCTCAAAGGTCTTACGTTACCCACGGGAGAAAAGTCAACCTTGTATAACAACTAGTCCACCATGTGAGAAAAGCTTCAACTTGCTAGAGAGGGGTTAACCCTATAATAAGCAAGGAAGACTTACAATTCAATCAACTAAGGACAAATAGGTGAGATTAATATCAACCAACTAGGGTAAATCAAACCTATAGCTAATGTATGAAAACTTAACAAACATGGACAAAGCCACAAAATCATTTGAATGGGTGAAGTTATTTGGATTATTTACAAAAAGGTCAAAGTATGATTAAAGTCAATTCAAAATGAAGTATTTACAAAAATGAAGTTTGGAAAATCATGGACTTAAGGTCCAAGTTTCTAATTTGGAAAGAAGGTGAGAATGTTTGCACAATACTTATTTCAAAGTTTAAAACATGTGTGAAAAGGTTTAGGACACAATGGGATGAATGGAATGGTGGAGTGAATGTAAAACTTCTTAGGAGGGTCCACCTCTTGAAATCATATAGAAGATGATTCAAGTGGGTCCTTAGGAATAGGCTACAAATGAGCAATAATCCGAACATGGTAACAGATGAAAGTAAATAAAAGCGGATACTGGATGCCACTCAATGGTCTTATACCTGTCTCCTAAAACAAGTAAGGATATCAGAAGCCACTCTATGGACTTACACTAATCTCCATCAGAATAAAACAAAAAACAAAACAGGAAAGTCAACTGCCAATCTATCTGGACTTATGTTAATCTCCACAGTATGATCCTAGGAATACAAATGCCACATCATAGGGACTTACAATGAATCCTCACATACAACAAACAATGCTCAAACAAAGAGCAAAGAAGATATGAGTGACCAATGAGGTCTTACACTCTATCTCTTCCATGTCATAGGAACAAAAGCCAATCAATATGGACTTACAATTGTCCTCAATGGGGAAACAACAATGTCACAAGGACAAAAGAAATGATCATGCACTAATGGCAAACAAAGTTGATAAATGCACAACGGCAATCAAGTAATCATGTATAAATGAATCAAGTAATCAATCACATAAATTCAAGTAGCACACGCTATAACCATTCAATGAGGCTCAATCAAAGGGTTTGACTATGAAAGTCCACTGTAAGAGGTAAGTGTCGCTCTTAACCTTGCCATTGAGGGGCTAAGGTGAAGCAGATGAAAGGGTATGAGGGGTGTGCCTCATTGCTTCTATCTCAAGTCCGAGAGAGCATGTAAATATAAGAATGTGGGGGAGTTCAGAAAGATGGAACTCTTTCCCCAATTAGACTCAATAGATCTTGGGTTTGGATCTCAATGCTACAACCATGTAATGGGAGCAAGGAGAAGACTCACAGAATAGTGGGAGATAGGCTACTTATCTCTTTGATCCACCAATTGCCTCAAATGAGGACTTTTCCTGCTTGGGACAAACATAAACAATCACAAACATTGCCTCTTAAGGAGGACTTCAGACAGTTTGCCCGGCCAAATAACGGGCCGGGTCTCCAGACTACATGAAGAAGAAGGTTCTATACCTCAATGCCAATTGCTTATAAGCAAAGCAATGCAAGTTCTTAAGAGAACTGAGCAACTAAGGGTACCTGGAATCAGTCAAAAATGATCAGCATCCCAACATAAACAAAACAACAACAATAAGAATCAACCAATGTACAATCAAACAATAATGTGCAACATGTGCATAGCACAAAGATCAAGTGAAGCAAGCCCTACAAAACAAACAATTGGTCAAATGATTTCAACTCAATTATGCATCAACCTCCTTAAGGCATTAGCTTTTTAACCTGAAAAGTCAAAGTCAAGCTCAAACATAAGTAACAAGACCACTAGGCCAAGCCTAGGGTCCAAAGGAGGAAAAAATCTCAAAACAGCAGGCAAAACATGATTAAAGTCAAGATATTTCAATTACAAAGGGACCCCAATTGGTCTCATATCTACACTATGCCCTAATTTCATTTCGTGCACAAATTAAGACAAAGTAACCAATGTTGAATCACATATGGACAACCAGAATGATTACATCCAAAAAAATATCAAAACAGCATAGAAAATTCCACAAAAATTATATCCTAAACAGAGGACATTCAACAAGCTACATGTCAATTTTTATGCCGTTTGGACTAGTGGAACTATGGGAATTAAATCAACATGTTAAGGCATGCAAAAACACAACCAAATCAAGTCACAAAATGTACACCAACTTCAATCAAATGGTAAACAGTGATATTAAATGGGAAATGAGTAGGACCAAAGCCAAATGAAAGCTACACATGTCAGGAACTACTTCACCAAATTTCATGTTCATAGGGTTAGGGATGAGGATTTGGCAACATAGGAAAAAATGTTACACAAGCAAAGCCCTAAAAATGCTAAGCAGTAGACAAAAATCCTAATCAATTAGAAAATGGATTATTAAAATCCACAAAAATTCATGTTGAAAGTTAACATGTCAAAGGTATCTCATGCAAAAAATCAGAACCATAGGCCAAATGGAAGCATGGAAAAATAATTCATAAACTCAGCATATCAAAGGGTGACACATATTGTCACACTCAAAAAGAATTAATCACATCTAACAAACCAGAGGTCCAAAAATTACAAATCATATGTCAAAATCTCCAGGAGAGGGTCAAGAATCATCCCTTAAAATTTCAATTCATTTAGATAAGGCATGGTCATTTTATGATTAAAATGGTAAAACACATCAAAATAGCACACATGATGGACATTCCTATACCAATTAAATTTTCTACCAGGCACAACTTTAATTTCTATGCAAAAAAAAAAGTAGATTAAAAATGGAGATCATCAAAAAAAGTCACAAATTATTTGGACTAAGGATGATTTATTTATGATTTTTTGAAGTTTTGAAATAATTATTGAATATTCATTTAAATGGATTTTGGATTAATTAATTTATTTAAGTCTGGATGGCAAAACGGTAAATCTCCGAGCCAAGCCAAAAACGCAGTCGTTTTGTTTTAATGTGTTGGCGCCGCCTGATTCGTCCAGGCGCGCGGGAAACAGGATTTCGAAACAGCCAGGCCAGCGTATGGATCAACGAAGAAAAATTCCAGAAATCGTCTTCACCTTCGTCGCGTATCATCCAGGATTCGCATGAACACAAGAACGGCAAAACTCCATGAAAATCTACAAACTCACATGCGTTGGAAAGGTCTCCACGCGTAGATCTCAAATATGGTGGTGAAAATGTCCAGAAGTTCATACATAGAAAGGATCGATGGAAAGAAGTTTTGGTATCAAATCTTTAATCTCGGATTTCTCTCTCAAAACCTAACGATTTTCAATTCTACAAAGTGCTGCATGATCTACAAGCTATGCTCTACAATAACCACAACATGATTTTGAGAATGGTGATAATCGAATCCGAACCTTCTTGAAGTGCAGTACCGGAATCCGCCTGCGTTTCGCTTGGAGAGGTGCAAACAGGTCACGCTTAGTGTTCCAGAAGGTGATTGGGAGCTCCAGCACGCTTCAACAATGCTTCAATTCGCAGAAAATCTTGACTGCCATGGATGAATGATACCTTGGACAGTTGGAATCGCGAGCGCTTCTTGATCCAATACCTGAAAACAGAGCTTCACAAACACATACAAATGATGAATTCACCAAGAACTAGCACGAAACTTGAAGAATTGTTGATGAAAGATTGGAAAATGTCAATATGCTATGTGTAAAAAGTGAGAGAAAATGGAAGAATTTCTTGAGATTTTTCTGTTGGATTTGTGAATTGTGATTAGTGTTCTCAGAAAACAGTTATAATTAGACTTATATATGGTTGCTTAATCCCACTCATAATTAAGATTAGCAAAAAATAAGTGATTAGCAAATGAAGCTTGTAGGTGCAATTAGCCTCTTTGCCCTTTCTCTAAACCAGTCCATATATCAGTTCAAATTTTATTCAAGCAAGTCCAAAATATCATATATGATGTGTGGAAAAAAGTCCCATTTCCATTGACCATGTACTTTGCAATTTCACCATGTCATGGTAATGTTATGCATTTTCAAGTCCATTTCAAAAGCTAGCTTTCAAACCATGAAGCCTTAGCATGTTATGAGTATTCCAACAAGTTTCAAATGCCATTTATGAAGTGTTGCAAAAATCCCCACTCAAAAATTCCAATTATTTCACAAGTTGGACAATTTTGCCCCTGGTTCATTTAACTGTCCAGTTGAAATTTGACTTTTTGCATTGACCTTTTTTGAAGAAATCCAACTATGCACCCTGAAAGTACATGTCAAATGGAGTTTGTGCATATAAAGAACAATCAATTTGGACACTCCATGTGGAAGTTATGCCCTCCTGATTACGGGTCATTTTTGAAATTCACTGGACCATAACTTGACAACCATACATGGGATTTTCAAGTTCTTGGACTTTTTGGAATTGTGAGAACAAGATCTTCAACTTTCATGTTGGACAAATTTTGATTTAAAGCTTGTATCATGATGTAAATTTGAGGAGCAAAACTTTCCATTTTTGGCAGGTGAGAATTACAGGTCATTTCCATTTTTGGAAACTTCTTGTCTGACCTCAATTCCTTCAACCTTGATCTTTGAAATGCCAAATGAAGCTTATATGGACATGAATGAGACCTTTCTAACCATCTCACACCTTCCAATCCCTGATTAAATGCACAGTTGACCACAGTTGACTTTTGTTGACTTTTCTTGACTGAGCCATGTTCTGATGAATTCCAAGCCTCTTTTTCTTGAGATCTTGATTCCAAATGATACCACAAGTTATATGAACTCTTTATGAAAGATCATGGTGTCCAAATTCTTCAAGAATGGCCACCATTTATTGCTCAAAGCCTGATCTGACTGATTGACTGATGATTGCTTCATCTGCAAGCAACAAGGTTAGATGACAATATTTTTGTACATTTGGTTAGTAAACATATGAAAAGCAATGATATACGAATGCAATACATGCTTGGTGATCAAGAACCACACTCACAAAGTACCCACCCACTAGGAGGGAAGCTAGGGTATGCAATGATCCTTGAGGCCATGATATGATATGATATGGGCCATGAGGGATCTTAGGGACAAAATTGGGGTCTTACAGGGACAACAAAGGAAGTAGATTACATTTTACTGAGTTACTGGGTAATAAACTCTCGGGGACCAAAAGATCTATCTAGGCAATAACTAGAAAGAAATAGTCAATCAAAGACTCAACCCAGTGAGGATATAACTCAGGGGGAGTGGTTCCATCCAGATGATAAACTGGGGAGGAAACTGAAATAATAATCACCCACGGGGAAATAACTCAGTGGGGAGTGAGAAAGGATAAACTCTTTTTGCTTAAGGGGCTGACACTCTATAATTGAAGGCGGACAGACACACCAAATCTGCATGGGGAAATAATATCACCAAAGCATGGGATCAGAAGAAAAATCAATGTGAAAAAATGCACAATGAAATATCTAATGTTGTGTTTTATGCATGAATATGTATGTATGTGATTATGCTAACAAAACAACACAAAGGATACAAATAACGAAGATTTGAATCATCACTACAAAACACTCGGCTTATCTCAATAAGATGGCAACACCCACTTGGAGAATTTGCTAGGGATGAAAATAACTCATCTAGTTCAGAATAAATCAACTCTACATGGGGAGAGCTATTGAGAACATGCTTTCATCCAACTCACGACAAACTTCGGGGGGGGGGGGGGGGGGGAGAGCACTGCTGAAGGAAAAAGATGGATCTGTTAAGGATCCTAAAATGAGTCAATGTTGCGGGAGTTTTAAGTCAACACCATATCCAATGAGAGACAACCTTTCAGGGTACTTAATTAAATACTGCTCAGAACCAAACACTGCCAGGAATGAGGGAACTTCCATTAGAAGACACAGTTCTTCCGGGGATTCAAAATATAAAACTCTGAATGAGGAGTCATGCAAATTCCTGAGGATGAAGTGACCTGCCGGAACAAATCAAAGACTACCAAATCCTACAATAATCATCATATTCTTCTCGAAGATTGCAAAATAAACTAATTCCAAGGAAAAGATAACCGAATCTGTCAACTCACACGGGCAGGAGCTGTCACGGCTAAGCAACACACACAAATGCAAATGAGGATCTGGAGACCAAATAAAGGTTCTGAGATATCTAGGGTTCAACCATCAAGTCACAAACTGGGGAATGTAAAAACATGAACGCCTTAGCTGGGGAAAGATGAATTGCAAAGGAACAAATGATCAACTCAACTGGGGATGATAGATTGCTTAGGGAGCAACTTATCAACCATGCTGGGAATGAACGAAGAATTGTTGGAGAGGATAAAGTTACCAAACTAACTGCTTGGGGAAGACAAACAATGTCTCTCACATCCAGACTTACCTGTTCTTAGATTGTCGTTGACATTCCCTGCTGAAATCGATTATTCTTAAAGTGAATGTTTTTATTATTTTAAGAAAAATAATTATTCATTGATTTATTTCAAAATTATCGTCATAAAAATTCAATTTTTAAAATAGAAACAAATAAGAATATCAAATAATTGGATAAAAGCTCAACCTTATTTAATATAATGATAGTCCGCAAATGGCGGGACTCCATGGATCTTTACAAAGCTTGAAAATGGTAATTTACATGGAAAAGGGCTACATTGAATACAATGATCACTACTCTCTCTACCAACTTTAAAATCCACTGTGCTCTTGTCTTTGGTTGAGAATGATGAATCAGAACCAAATGACTATTCAAAACTGCTTCAAAGATCAGGACTAGCCAGATGTAGTGACTTGCCATAATCCCTAATTTTTGCCTAGATTTCCCCAAGGTGGGGTACTCAATCTACCGGGATAAATTTTCTATTTTATGTCTCTAATTTTTTCCTGGATCATGCTTCCTAGTTTTCAATCCACTGAGACACTCATTTTTGCATAAGCCTCCCTTTCGAGTTTTCAACTTAGCGAGCCATTCATATTGGGTCTATAGGGAGAAGAATTATGATGTGCAATCTTGAAGTTTTTACAAAGAGCTTCCACCATATTATTATTCAAGTTAGATCCATTATCAGTAATAATCTTACTTGGCACACCATATTGGCATATGATCTGATTCTTGATGAACCTTACAATGACTTGCTTGGTCACATTCGCATACGATGTTGCTTTAACCCACTTTATGAAGTAGTCAATAACCACTAGAATGAAACGATGTCCGTTTGAAGCTTTGGGCTTAATCATGCCAATCATATCAATTCCCCACATGGAGAATGGCCATGGGAAGGAAATGATGTTCAACAGTGTCGGAGGAACATGAATCTTATCTGCATAAATTTGACACTTGTGGCATTTCTTCACAACCTTGCAACAGTCAAATTCCATTGTCTACCAATAGTAACCTGCTCTCAACATCTTCTTTGCCATAGCACGCCCATTAGAATGAGTACCAAAGGAAACTTCATGGACTTCAGTCATTAACATATCTGCTTCATGTCTATCCACGCATCTGAGCAAAACCACATCGAAATTTCTCTATTAAATTACATCACCATTCAGGTAGAAATTGCCAGCTAATCTTTTCAAAGTATTCTTATCTTTCAAAGATGCCCCATACGGGTAACTCTAACTTTGGAGGAAACATTTGATATAATAATACCATGGCTTTTAATCTTTGACTTCTTCAACAACGAATACATTGGATGGCCTATCAAGAGGCATCACAGTCAAATTAGGAACTTCATTCCAAAAATTCACCACAATCATGGAAGCCAAGGTTGCAAGAGCATCTGCCATCCGGTTTTCATCTCGAGGGATATGATGAAACTCAACCTCTGTAAAGAAAGATGATATCCTCCTTGCATAATCTCTGTATGGTATCAAACCGGGTTGATTCATCTCCCATTCACCTTTGATCTTATTGACTACCAAAGCTAAATCTCCATAGACGTCAAGATATTTGATTCTGAGTTCAATGGCTTCTTCAAGCCCCATAATACAAGCTTCATACCCAGCCATATTGTTTGTACACTTAAAGGTCTATCTAGCTGTAAATGGAAAATGAGTACCTTGAGGAGTAATAATCATTACCCCAATGCCATTACCATATGAATTAACAGCTCCTTCAAATATCATGCCCCAACGAGAACCAGGTTCTGTCCCTTCTTCAAGCAATGGTTGATCACAATATTTCATCATTAAGTACAAAATCTCTTTGTCAGGGAAATCATACGACACTGACTGATAATCTTCAATAGGTTGGTGAGCCAAATGGTCAGCCAAGAAACTACCTTTAATAGCTTTCTGAGATCGGTATTCAATATCATACTCAGATAACAACATCTGCCAATGGGAAATCCTCCCAGTTAAAGCAGGCTTCTCAAAAATATACTTGATTGGATCTATCTTGGATATCAACCAGGTAATATGATTCAACATATACTAGCGCATATGCTTAGCAGCCCAAGCCAATGCGCAACATGTTTTCTCGAGCATAGAATACCGAGTCTCACAGTCGGTGAACTTCTTATCGAGGTAGTAAATTGCATATTCTTTCTTTCCCGACTCATCTTACTGACCAAGAACATAACCCATACTTTCTTCAAGCACAGTCAAATACACAATCAAAGGTCTTCCTTCAACAGGTTGAGACAGAATCGGAGGCTCAAGAAGATACTCTTTAATACTATCAAAAGCTTTTTGGCAATCTTTGGTCCGATCACAAGACTTATCTTTCCGAAGAAGCTTGAATATAGGCGCACATGTGGCAGTCATATGCGATATAAATATTGAGATATAGTTCAAGTGGCCGAGAAAACCTCTGACTCGCTTCTCAGTTTTGGGCGTAGGCATCTCTTGTATTGCTTTGACCTTGGCAGGATCAACCTTAATACCCTTCTCACTGACAATAAAGCCCAACAACTTACCAGAACGAACACCAAAAGTACACTTATTGGGATTCAAGTAGAGTTTATACTTCCTCAAACACTGGAATAACTTCAACAAATGTTCAACATGCTCTTTTTCATTACTTGATTTAGAAATCATATCATCAACATACACTTAAATCACTTTATGCATCATATCATGGAAAAGAGTGGTCATGGCTCTCTGTCACGTTGGACCTGTATTCTTTAGACCGAAAGGCATCACTCTATAATAGAATGTTCCTCAGGGTGCAATGAATGTGGTCTTCTCCATATCTTTGGGTGCCATTTTGAATTGACTATAACCGGAAAATCCTTCCATAAACGAAAAGATTTTGAATTTAGCTGTATTGTCTACCAACATATCAATGTGTGGTAGAGGGAAATCATCTTTCAGGCTGGCTTTATTCAAATCTCTGTAATCAACACACATACGGACTTTTCTATCTTTCTTTGGGACAAGCACAATATTGGCCACCCATTGCGGGTACTCAGATGTAACATGAAATCCAACATCGATCTGTTTCTGCACTTCCCCTTTAATCTTCACTACCATATCAGAAGGAGTTCTTATCAACTTCTGCTTGACCGACGGGAATTCTGGCTTCAAAGGCAATCTATGCTCCACAATCTCATAATCCAAACCGTGCATGTCTTGATAGGACCAAGTAAACACATCAGAATATTCACGAAGAAGATTAATCAACCCCTTTTTAGCTTCTGGACAAACTTGAGACCCAATCTTGACTTCCTTCACATCATCATCGGAACCTAAGTTGACTAATTCAATCTGTTCCTCAAATGGCTGAATGACTTTTTCCTCGTGCTCAAGCAAACGAGATAACTCATCAAATACTTCTTCATCATTAATCTCTTCCTCAACTTAAAATACAGGAAAATCAAAATTTGGAGAGGGAGTAGGATCATTATATTCAATGGGTTTGAGAACCAACCTGCATAATGATTTGATATTTTGATTTTAGAGAAGTGGAGTGCAAACAAATATTATGCATATGGAAAGATTATTATTTATTTTTTGTTTTTTGTGATTACCGTTTTCAGAAAAAGCAAAAAGTAAAAATAAAACATCATAGATGTGGATGAATAAAATTTTATTTCATTGATGATAATATAGAAAATGCCCAACATTGTTCACTTCTCCCTTAGGCATAGGAGACGGATTTTTCTTAAAATAATGAAAAAAATTACTTAGAATAGTGCATAACAACAGGAACATCAATAACAATCCAGTGGTTGCAAGTCTGACCATGTGTCACAAAGTTAGCGTAAGCTTCATCTTCATCACTGTCTTCAACAATGGTAACTGAGTGTTGATCATCCTCATGAATGAACCCTCCATTTCGGAAAATTGGTTGTATAACGTTGACATTGGCGTTGAATGGCCCTTGTTGAAATCCCAACTCTGCTCTATTCTTATTCTTAATGACTGTAGCGGTAAATTCATGATTATCAAGCTATGGATAAGCTAGACATCAATAAAACCAGAGTCGTCACCGCGCTTTTATTCTTTCCAAGGGAAAAGGGAAAAAGTACGAACAAAACCCAAAAGTAAGAAGTTTTCAAATCAAAACTAATAAAATGTCAGAGATTACAGGTAAGGGGGTTGGTTACACAGAGGGAAGGTGTTAGCACCCAAAGTGTCCTATGTACTCCTAGGGATCCCTTTTCGTGTGCATATGTATTCGGTACAAAATTATTTTTACAAACAAATAGAGCGGGAGGATGAGAAAAGAATTCATTAATTATATTTTTGTGTTTGACAAGACCTTCGGACTTGTGCCTACGTACGAATATAAAAATGAAGGATCAAAACCTCGTACTTCGTGATACAAATTTGAAAGTGGATGCATTGCTTTTAACAAAAATTAAGTTTGAAAGGCACAAAGGCCTAAAAATAGTTTGAATGGGTTAGTTCTTTTTGGCTTTTGAATGTTTAGGGCAAGTATAGTTAAGTTTATTTACAAGTTTGATTAAGAAAAAGGAAGTTTGAAAATTCAATGGCATAAGGCCAAAGTTTCTATCTTTTTGCAAAATGGTCAAAGTTTAGAATAAAATAAGTTCAAACAAAGAAATTTTAAGAGGAGGGAGATATTTTGAAATTAAAGAAATGGGAAGGAGATGAAGAGACTAATCCTATGCACAAAATTAAAAATTAAGAGTTGAAAAGATCCGACCAATGGGTAGCAATCCAATAGACAAGAATGTCAATAGAAACCCAAATTTCCTTGGACATTTAGAATTAAGCAACACACAAATGCACAATTATATCAACCTTGAAGAGCAAGGCATCAAATAAAGATAGCCAAATCCAAGCTTTAGCCACTCCATGATCTTCTTCAAGATAACCCTTGTAACAGTTGAATTCACAAGTCATAGGTTCAAAATAACAGCTTCACAATGATCATGTTGCAGATGAACTCAAATGGATCTTCAATGATGTGTCAGATGAAGTTTCAAATTGCAAGCACTTGGTTTCATAGAAAGTTGGAATTGGCCAAGTCCTTTAGCATAGGGAGGTTGCCTAAATTCTAAGTCCAATTGGTCCAAGATCAAGTCAACAGTCCACACAAAAGTCTTTTAGGGTTTTTGTTCTTATTATGTACATTAATGGTCAAAGACCACACAAACAAACAAAATATACACAAGCAGGATATATCACACAATATGGTCCAAGTGGACAAAGTGAAAATTGCATTGACATAAACAATTAGAATGGTATGAATAATGGCAAATGAATAAAGACTAAGATTAAATGACATTAAAGTAAATGGTTTAAAATTAAATGTTAGTTGTTAATGAGTTAGAAGTTAGTATTGTTTTGCTTTTGCTTTTCATTTTTAAGTTATTACTTGGAGAACACTCAACCCACTTATCACAAGCATGGATCCTTGAACCAAGGCATCTTCCAAAGTAAGGTTAAAAGGCCAAGTTTCCACACAATACCATGAAAGAGGGGAGACTTACAATCTCACTAACTAGAATGCTATGCCTTTTGTGTCAAAAAATTAGCGCTATGTTAAGTGTAACACCTCAAAATTTGCCCTCCTCTCACGGGACTAGCTTAACATATTGCATTTCATATTTTAGGGCATTAGGCATTGCATATTGCATATCATGTGAAAGAAGAAAGTCATCCTCCTAAGTCTTTCTCAGAAGATAGAGAGGTTAAGAGATTCATGCCTGAAGGTCTCATGGATTGATCACTAGCCATCTGAGGGTTTGTGCTTCAATTAGGATTTCTTGGTCCTTCAAGGAGTTTGAGCATTATCTTATTGGCAAGGGTACATTATCATCATCATGGTTATGTCATCCTCAAGGGGCTCATTGTTCATGCTCAGATCCTTTGGGATTAGGGTTTTGACCTCTGGTCAACCCTAATCAGTTGCATTCTACCAGTCAGGGTTCCTCAAGGAAATGGGGTTTATTTGCTTGGATGAGGATAATATGATTATTGTGTGGAGCTTACAAGAGCTAGGGTGTCATTTTGGAGCCAATTCCTCAAGTGGTTAAGGCTCAGGCTGATAAGGGCATTTCTAAGTCATCTGTCAACCAAAAAGTCAACAGAAAGTCAACTGAGGGCTAGGAAGTGGAGAAATGAGTTTCAACATCTCATTCATGTCCAAAAGAGGCTTATTAATCATGTCAAATGCATATCTTGAAGAATTTGAGGTCAGATCAAAAGTTTCCAAAAATGGAAAGTGACCTATATTTGAAAGTTTCCGAAAATGGAAAGTTTTTGGTTCAAATTCAACTTGATCTTGCATCATCAAAAAAGCTTCAAATGAAATTTTGTCCAACATGAAAGTTGAATATCTCTCTCTCCCATTTCCAAAAAGTCCAAGATCATGAGCATCTGATGAATGGTTGAGGAGATATGGTCCAATCATTGCCAAGTGTACATGGAACTTCAAATGGCCATAACTTTTGATTCATAACTCCAAATTTGGTGGCTCTTCTTGCATTTTGCTTCTCATGACATGAAGTTTCCAAAACATCCATTACATTGCATGAATTTCCATCATATGATCATTTGTGCATTCATGTCAATTTTGGAGGGAAACTTGAAAATTTAAAAATGGTGCATCATGAGAACTTTCTACCATTGCCAATGTGTTTAAAAAATGATTTTGAGTGACTTTGATCAAGCAAATGGCACTGTTCACGTAGGATTACTCCATGCACCATGCAATTTTCATTTTTTGCCAAACACCCTTATTTTGCTTAATCTCAAGTTAACCATGATTAATTTTAATTAAAATGAGATTAGGACAGAGTATATATTGATAATCATAACAGAATTTGAGGAGCTTAATCATTTTCACCATTTTTTAGATCTAGAATTTTTTCCCTCCATTTTTTCTCTCAACCAAAACTTGAAAAATCTTCAAAGAACATTGCAATATTCTTCCACATTCTTGTTCTCTGGTGTTGATTAAGTGCAGATCAAGCCCTGGATTGTTGAATTTGTGTGGAAATCAAGCATTGCAAGTTCAAGAACTCAATTATGGAAGTCCAAAATTAAGCTAGATCTACATGTTTCCAAGCTTCAATTCCTTCACCAAACATCATCACAAGTATTCTGAAGTTGATTTGGAGCATTCAAGGCCTTGGATCGCGCGTTTGAAGGAACTGCTCTTCAAGAGGTCATTTTTTCGAACTTCATAATTCTTAAATTCATATACATATTCATGTAGATCATTTCTTGCTGATGATTCTGGTGGAAATTTCATGAAAAACGGTGCATTATTGAGAGAGTTATGTGTGATTGAAGTTTTGAATGTTAACTTGATTTTGCTTCGTTTTGCATGAATCATGATGAATTAACATGAAATATTGCTTGATCTATAACCTACATGACATGAGGATTTGAGTGATGTAAAAATTTTGGAAATCCGAGAAATTCTGGAAAATTCTGGAAATTTTTGATGAACTTAATGCTGTTCATCATCATCTTCATGAAGAAGATGAAGATCTTCATCTTTGTGACGGATTAGCGTCCGCCTGGCTTCGCTCCTGGTGCGCTAGGGTTCTTGCATGAAGAACGCGCCCAGGCCTTGTTTGATCTGTGATCCTCCCTTCGATCCCTAGCACTTGCGTTTTTGAATTTTATTTTCATTTTTTCAGTTACACACTTCGAATCCTGGTGGTAGCATAAATTTCAAATTATTTTCTCATGTACATTTTCCCTCCATATTTCATGCTATGCTTCATTTTTATTTCAATTTTTTTGCCAACTTCAAAAATCCATAACAAATTGAAAAATGCTCCAAATAATCCCTGGTTTTTTGCTACTTGATCCTTGAGATGTCCTCAATTTGATGATGTTAAATTCTGAAGTTGTGCATGGCTGGATTTTGAATGGTGTTAGAATGTGTGAACATGTGTACATTTGTGACCTTGCTCCATTCATCTTGTCATGAAATGCTTGATATTGATCCAATTGCTACCAAATTTTGTATGATTGTTCTTAACATGTTGATGGATGTTTTGGTTTTGGTTTGACATTTTTTCCATGTGTCATTTCTGTTTTATGTACATGTTAACATGGTGTGACATTTTGTGTCACACATTTGTTTGATCAACTTGTGCAATTTCATTTCCATGCCAATTGATCTTTGTTGATTCTGATCATTTGTATGGTGATTGTATTGGATGTGTTGAATGCTCATGAAATTTTCCAGAATTATTTGAATCATTTCTGTTTTGATTTGGAATTTTCATTCTCAATGTCCAAATGAATGCTTTGAATTTGCCTTTGACTTCTCTTGCACATGAAATGCCTTTGCTTGATGATTTTGTTTTTGCACTTTTTGTGACATGTTAATATGTGTTTGAAGTAGCATTGTGTTGAAAATTAGATCCTGTTTTGAATTTTTTCTTCACCTTTGACCCTAGGCTTTGACCTAGGGGTTTGGACTTACATGTGAGCTTTGAATTTCAAGACCAAGCACTTAATCTCCATGGTTGATGTTACTTCATCATTTGAATGTTGATATTTGCTATTGATTGCTAACATTTGTTTGTTTTGTAGGTTGATGATAATTCACTTGAGTTTGCCTTATGGCTTATATGTTGTACATTGGGATTGTCTGTTTGGTGTTGACTGTTGTCTGTTTATCTGATTACTGTACTGATTTGTTTAGTTGTTTACACAGGTACCTAAGTTGCTTTAAGTTCATTTGAACTTTGCTTTGCTTTGCTTGTGGTTGGCATACCACTTAGGTATAATCCCTTTTCTTCATGTAGTCTGGAAGACCTGTCATGTTATTTTGGCAGGCACCTGTCTGAAGCCCTCCTTAAGAGGCCATGTTTTTGCTTGTTTAATTTTGTGCCAAGCAGGTTAAGTCCTCTTAAGAGGCAATTGGCAGATAAAAGGGGTGTGCAATCCACCCCCTGCTATACAGTTGTGTCATTCATCTTGCTCACACCCTGTGTTGATGCACTTTGAATAAAAAACCCAAAATCTTGTTGTGTCAGTCATGTGGAATAGAGTCCCACATTCTGGACTCCCACACTTTCATTGTCTGAAGCTCTCCCAGGCCAGGGATAAGAGCTGTGAGGTCTTACCCTCACTTCCCATTTCATCTGCTTCACCCTAACTCTCAATGTTAGGGTTAAGAGCAAACAACACCCCTTTCCAGTTGGCTTGTTTGTCAAGGTCGATATGACCCCTTGACTAAAGCCTAACCTTGCTTGAGCCCCCTTGGTTGTGTATAGTGTGTGCTATTTGCTTTTGATGTTTATTTGCTTAGCTTCTCATCTCCTTTCTGTAGGAGTTGTATGATCAACTTTTGAGGAAGTTGACGTACGTAGAGATAGACTTGAGTTGACTCACTGCCTGTGTGAGTCAAACTCTTGTTAGAGACTTCAACATAGGGATCGTATGCATGACAACTTCTAGGCTCGAGTCGTAGTCTCCCTAGTAGTCTGTTATCTCCCTAGTCTCTGGTTAGGATAGAAGTTCTTTCCCTGTTCAGGGGAACTACGTCGCCCTGATCCTCATACCAGATGAGGTACGTAGGCAGGAGATCGTGCGAGATCTCTCCAGGCAACCTTTTCTTTTTTGTGTGTGTGTTTGCTTGACAGTTATTAGGCTCGAGTTCTAGACTCCCTTTTAGCTTGTCTGTTTGATAACCTCTTGTGTGTGGGTGCGGAGTCTGATGTAAGTCCAGCGATTGGCATTCAGTTTCCTTGTTTGTGTTTGTGTGCGTGGAGTCTGATGTAAGTCCAGCGATTGGCATTCGATTTCCTTGTTTGTATTTGTTGTTTGGAGTCGGACATAAGTCCATTAATTGGCAGTCTGTTTCCGCTTGTGTGTTTCTTTTGACTTCTCAGCGTTTGTGCGTGTGTTTTATTTTGGCGTGCGTTAGCCGAACTACGGTAGCTCTGGTTCTCATTACATATGAGATACGTAGGCATAGGATGCGATATCCTAGCGAGCCTGTTACCCATTTCCCCGAACTACGTTGACTCTGATGTTTGTTCCTGACAAACTACGTAGGCCCAGGATGCGACATCCTGCCGAGTCACCCGCTTCCGTCTCCGTCCATCTGTGTTCTATTCCAGTGTGTGTGCATTCTTTGAGCAGTTATCCAGCAACCTTATTCTATTCTTCTGAGCGTGGATCCCGTCGAGTACGACGGACGTGAGGAGTGCTAATACCTTCCCCTTGCGTAACCGACTCCCGATCCTTGCAATCTCCGGTCTCAAGACCATTTCCTTTCCAGGTTTACTTCGAGCGTTTCCTTTCCCTTCTTTGGGATAAATAACGCACGGTGGCGGCTCTGTTTGTTTGTTTTTCCCGCCGGTTGTTTTTCGCGGATGCGACATTAAGCAATCGTAATTGGACTTATGTAGAAGTCACAACTATTTGAGGTCGGGAAATAGAATTTTGGTGTTAATGCATGTTAGAGACATAGTATAATGGACTATGCTCATGAAACATACCACACACAAAAGAATATGCAAAAGAGGTGGCCTAATCTCATCCATACTTATGTTGATTTTTCAATCAACTAGCCTTAGGACTTTGAGATATCATAGGCCAAACAAAATGAATGTATAAAGAATGGGAATGAGATGAAGAGGGAGGGGAATGGATCAAAACTCAAATTGGTCAAAGGAGGACTTTTACCAAATTAAGTTCATTCATTCATTTTGGGAGATGGAATGTACATTCCATCAATCCCCTAAATCCAATGATATAACTTGACAAAGTCAAATTAACCTTGACCAAGGCCCAACAACAAGAGTCAAACTCAAACAAGTCATCACAATTGCTCAACACAATTAATTGGCATTTATTCAAATTAAAAAGACTAAAATAAAACATTTAAATTAAATATGGTTTGTCAAATTCCTAAAACCTCATCAAAACACCAAAGAAATGGCCATGAGATTTATCATAGGTCAAACAAGGTCAAAGAACCTTGGAGAAAAAAATTCAATATTTTTAAAGACCTAAAAGTATTTTTTATTAAAAACAAATACAAAATCAATTAAATCATGAAAAATATTAATAATGATCCAAAAAATAATTTTAATTCAAAATATGAAAGAGGAAATTATTTGAAATTTTTGGTGAAACTCTCATATTTTTTGGATCAATTTAAAAATTAATATGAATTAATGAAAATAAAAGGATTAAAACAAAAATCAGAAAATATGAAAAAACGTGAGCCACTTGATCTCCCTCATTAATTGAGGTGACAGATCAAGTGGCATGAAACGCGCGTTCCACCAAACACACGAGTCAGCACGCTGCAGGGATGGTAATCATAATGGACGTGTGAGATTAAAACATTTCAACTGGATCATGTGGCTTGGAGACGTGCCAACGCACCGTCGGTGCTGTAACTCCGGTCTTCTTCTCCGGTGGACCTCACCGGACTGGTCCACCCTCAACTATCACCAAAATAAAAAAGGAGGACATGATCTGAAAGAAAAAATGGCATAGAGCATGAATCTGACCTCAAATTCAACTAACTCCAAATATATAAAAAGATATGAGGAGTTGAATATTGAGGTGTGTCAACTGAGTTGCTTCGATTTGGCATTTAAGCAACTCAATCTTCTTGCCTACATTGGTAGGACTTCAGACAACCAAATATCCAAGAGAATTGAGTAGAGTTGAGTGAGAATCGAAGAGATGAAGTGTTCTGAAAATTACCTTCAATGCTGTGCAGTTCTTGATGTTGCTTGCTCCAAACACGATCTGATCACACTTGAGAAGCTAGCAGGAAGTGATTAGAGAGGTTGCAAGGCTTTGGATCCTGGAGTTCTTGAATCTCCAACAGTTGAGATTCAAACTTAAATTTCAAATTGAAATTTCTTAGGTTTTCCTTTAGAATGAGAGGGTTTCAATGGGGGGAAAAGCTGGTGTGCAAAGTGTTGTTCAAATGAGCTCAGAAGCATTCTATTTATACCCAAAGGGAATGATATTTGCACACTTCAAAATCTGTCCAAAATTGGCAATGTGGATGGCACGAGTGCATGGGCATGTACAGGCCCATGATTTAATGCATAAAGGTCCAAAATCAATCAAGTTGAAATCTGAATGAAGCTTGAATGGCAAGGCATTATGAATTGAAGTTTGTGCAATTGATTCTTTCCAATGATGTAGCCCTGTTAAAGCCATGCACAGACCTAGCAATCTTTGTTCAAAATGCATGAACTTGGAATCTTTATAAAACTCGGATCAAGGGGAACAAGTTTGATGTTCAACACTTTTTCATTTGGAGTTTGGAACATGGAGAATTTTGAGGTGGAAGTTTGGAAATTTCAACATGTTGAAAAAATTTCTAAGTGTAAAGTCATATATCTCAATATTCCACTTTACGTAACTTTTTATGTGAGCTTAAAATGAGAAAAGTGTATTCATCAAAGTTGTTTATTTTTAAAATATCTTCAAAATGGTCACCAATTTCATGGCATTTGGATTTATAATGATAGAGTTATGCATTTTTGAAGTTTGGAAAAATCACTTGTTCAATGGTATAGGTAAAAAATGACCTATAATGTAACCTCATATCACATCTCATAAAAGTTAAATCAGCTCCCACTACAAACATCAAAGTTGAAGTAGACATCTTGAATTTGATTGTGCAACTTGGAAATCTTTCATCTCATAAAAATTGAGCAAGTTATAGCCTTGGGAAGTTGACTTTCAAATTAGGGTTTAGACAAAATGACCTATAATATTTCATCATAGAAAATGACTTACCAAGCAAAACTAGCTCTAGGTTTTAACATGAAAGTTGTTTGGAATATCATTTAGAGTAATGTTTCTCTTGGAATCATTTTCATATGGTGAAAATTGTAGGAGATAGGGTCTAGGGAGACCCAGTTTTGATCAGATGAATTCATCTGGCCAACCACCATCAACCAACTTGCTAACCTTCAATTCTTTTGACTTTCTTGGATTATGGTAGATCATATATGCATAAGATGATGAAATTTGAAGTGTCCCTTAAGATATTTGATCAAATGGTGAGATAACTTGTTGGAGAAGTTACTCAAGATACCCAGTCAAACTAGGGTTTCCAAGGCAAATCACCCTCAAACTCTTGAAGAAAACTTGATCAATATAACATGTAGAGGTCATTGGGACTAATATATGATGATCATAACCATTCTTGGATTATGGTTGTGCTCTTTGTCATGAGGGTCTCAAACCCTAAATATGAACTTGATAGATCAATGGAGATCATGCCCCACCTACAAAAGAGTTAGGCAAATGCAAAGACATATTTTTGATATTTTGGTTAATAAAATGATAAAATACAAGTATGATACAATCACATAATGCTAGGTGATCTCTCCCAAAACAAACCCAATGAAAGAGGGGTAAGGAGGATGCCAAGGTATGATCCCAATGCTAATGCTTATGATGAAATTGCATGAGGGATCTTAGGGTCAAAATTGGGGTCTTACAGCGACTTCCATAACATGGCCCCACTTATCGATATTTCCATCCTGAATAGCTTCTTGCGCATCCTTTAAAGAAGACATGGGTGCCCCAACTTTCTTTAATTCATCAGCAATGGACAAAGCTTGGAACTTGATCGGTAAAATAGCAAGTGTACTATTTGCACCGATGTATTAATAAAATGGGAGTTATCCTGAGTATCGATCTCGAGGACTGCGTATTAAGTACAAATCTTTACAATAATTCCTTTGAACAAAAGATCAAAATGGGGTTTGTTGATTGTTTTCGGAATGATAATTACGAGAATAAATTACACAAAGCGTATAAAAATCTGTTGATCGATATAAGAAAGCATGCTAGGGCAAGATGTATGAATTTCTTTGTACTACACTACTCCTACATTATACGATATCTACGTTGTAATTATTCAAAGCCGATTCTCAAGAATTGTTTTCTCTAATTCCTTAGCCGAAAACCATTAACAGTCAATTTCAATCCTAATTCCTTAGCTATTCAAAATGACGTTAAGAAATATGCAATTGAACAAGAATTAACGGCTACTACGGTTTGATCCTTTTTCCTAAGCGATCATACCGAAGTATTAGTATACAACAAGCGATAAGGTGGTTTGTCCGACCTCAACCTTAACCATAGATCAAAATTCTATTTGTCCAATAAAATAAAGCATTAAGAACTTTGTATAATAATTCGAATTAAGAACAACGCTGATGATCATAAAAACATAGAAATATTGTTCATACATTAGCAATTCAGGGACACCCCTAGCATTGGGGGGTTTAGCTTCTCATAGTATTCAAAGAAAGCAAATTACAAAATAGAGACATTACAATTCTTTGGTGATGAAGGTTGATCTTCAATCTCTCCCTATTGAGTTATATCCTTACTAGGACGAGTCTTGATTCAGTTTGCCTCTTTGGCTTGACCCTAAATTGGCCTCTTATGACTGTTTCCTGTGTTTCCCCGTGGTATAAATGAATAATTGCTCAGCAATCAGTAATCATTCATCTTATCCCCGACGGAGTCTGTGATTTTCTACCCTTATACCGGTAGTTGTCCCTTGTTTTCTCCCCTTTGCAGAGTTAACCTCCTTGTTCATCCTAATCGATGACGGTTACTCTTCCGTGGTTTTCTACCCAGTATCCGATAGATGTAATCCCCTCCTTGATGGTTATCAGTATCCAATATTCGGTGATGATATTCCCTTCTCTTGGATAATTGCTCTGATTAGACAATTTATCCCCAGCAAATCATCTTTCTTACCGGTTGCGGGTAATGTTTGTTGCTCCCCTTGAATGGTCATCATTATATACCTAGTTTTGGTATCCCGATGCCTTTCTCTTTGTCGGTCAATTTATCCTTTATTAACCCAGTAACCGGTTGTGGATAATCTTCCATGCGAGTATATTATCTACGTTCTGACGGTAATAGATAATATATCTCATGCACTCTTTGGTCGAAGCTTTTTGTTCTTCCCCAGTTGAGTAAGATTCGTATCCCTGTTTTGGAATCGAATGTCCATCCCTTAATCGAGTTTGCTTTTTGCCCTCTTTTTGGATGATGAGTGTTTTGGGAATATTCCCCAATTCACGCTTTGGTTGGTCACCTATTATATGCCCAGTAACCGGCATCCCTGGTGTTCCTTCCTTCTGCTCCCTATTATGACTTTTTGTCCCCTGTGGAGTCAAATTTTCCTGAGTTGAGATATACCTTTCTAGGTCTTCCTCAGATGATTTGGTCGATTAATATCTATCACCCTTATACCGGTCTTAGATATTTATTCTTCCCGAGCGTGTTGTTCTTTCACCCTTATACCGGTGTTCAGACCATACGTCTCTTTGAGCTTATTACCCAGTAACCGGTAATCCCTCATCCCCTTGCTTCCCCAGGAGAGTGTTGTTGGGACATCCTCACCTGAGTCCGGATTTTTATCTGAAGTATCCATTGTGGATAATTTTGGCTGTATTGGCATATTCCCCAATACGGACGTCTTCGAGTCAGCTCGAGTCTTTCCATTGGATTTATTCCCTTTGGAATTCTGTTCCCCAAGCTTTGAGTCGTAACCTGCTCACGCGTTTTCATCCCTTTACTCCCCGTTAGAGTCTCTGCCCCATAGTATGAATTGTTCATGGGAATTGTTAATTCTTCTCCTAATCTTTGCCTTTGTGGACACATACCCCTACTGAGTGTTACCACTTGCATGCATACATCTGCATCATGAGGACTCTTAGGGACCAAAATTCGTCTCTTTGTTATTATTTAAGCCCATTCTACCCCGTCGAGACGAAGATTTTAACCTTTATTTCTCCAGTTAGAATGACCTTAAATAGGGGCATCTGTAAGACCCCAATTTTGTCCCTAAGATCCCTCATGGCATCATAACATTGCATTTGGCATTGCCTCAAGGATCATAAGCATCTTGGTTCCCCTTGCCTTTGGGTGGGACTCCTTGTGAGTGGTTTGAGATCACCAAGCATGTTTGAATTGTATATCATTTCTTTTCTTATTTTATTTACTAACCAAAAGCACAAAAATATGTCAATAACATCTTTTGTTTGTAGCTTGAGCAATCACAAGGTCAAAAGCTTCAAGGAGATCATTGGTACAAAGACATGGTCAAGAGGAAATGATAGCAAGCATGGTAATGGTTCCCAAGGCTCTCATCCATCAAATATGCCACCCAACATCTCAATTCATCATTTTTATCAAAGCAAGTCAAAGGGTTTGAGGTTTGTCCCCCCAAAGAAACCCTAATTCATCTGTGCACCACAATGCCTTGCTCTTGAAGCAACCTCAACTCATGATCAAATACAATCAAGGGAAGTTATTTAATTCATCATTTCATGCATATTTGAACTTATTTGAGTGTCCTCAATCATCAATTCATCAAGATATGAGGCATGGACTTGAGAAGTTGATCAGTCAATTCATCTAACTATTTTGAAATGCACTGAGACCTAACGTTTTATGTGTTGGTCAAATGGAGATGGTTCCAAAATAAAAAAAGTTCTTAAGGACAATATGAACAACTTTAATGTTCATCAAAAATTATTTGAAGCTTGGAAGGCCATCTTTCATTCCAATACATTATAGGTCATTTTGACTGAAACCCTAATTTTGGGTCAGCTTCCCAAGGACATAACTCCTTAATTTCGTATGATTTTGAGGTGGGATAAAATGAATTGGAAATATTAAGATGTCTACTTCAAATGTTATGTTGAACAAAATTTCAAAATCTCAAAGGAAATACATGTGATAATGCAAGACATTATAGGTCTTTTTGTACCAAATGCATTGAAAGGCAAAAAGTCCAACTTCAAGTGCCCATAACTCTTTCATCAAAAATCCAAATGATGCAAAATTTAAGTCCATTTTGATTTTCTTGAAAAGATCTACAACTTTTATGTTGGAGATTGTTTCATTTGAGACTTGAATCATCAAAACATAAGGGCTTGAACATTGGCCAAATTTGGAAACCTTGCATTGACATTTTTTCACATCACACTTTAAACTCAAAATTCACTAATTTCCACACTTCAAATGAGATTTTGTCCAACATAACATTTGTTCCTTATACAAAAACCTTTCCAACCATTACCCACATGCTTATGTTTGGATTTTCTAAATAGTATTTTCGAAGAGGTGAAGGTTTAGGTTCAATTGTGGAATTCATGTTGAAATCTTGATGCACAAGCAAATTCAAAGCAAACTACACGTCCAAACCTTTGGCATCTGAGTTCAGCTTGCAATTGGCATTGTTTTTGGGCCTTGTGCATGATCATGCAAGTCAATGCAAGGATTATCCAATCTCATGCACACGGCTTTGTTCATCAATTCCTTGCCACTCTCTCTATAAATAGAGACCCTATGCCATTCAAAAAGGGACCCTGGTTCAACCTGAAATGCTGCAGAATTCTCTCCATAACCATCACTAAAGGAATTTTCACTTTTGTCTAAAAAATTCAGATCTGAATTTCAACTTCCTTGGTTGATTTTCAGACCTATAATTCCTCAGCCTTGCTTCCTCTTTATCACTAGATCTCATTGCAAGCATTGGTTGTGAAGAATCGTTCTCTCAAGACCTGCATTTCAAAGGTGGATAACAGAACTTTTCCTCTTCGAAACTCTTTGATCCTTGCTTATTTCTTGTGTTTCTTGGTCTGGCTGAAGTCCTCTCAATGAAGGCATTTGATTTGTGCTTTCAATTTTGCAAAAACATGAAGTTCATGATGAACACCATCATACTTCCAGCTCTGATTTCTCCATTTATAGGGATCTAGAGTGGAAGTGCATGGTATAGGAGTGATGTACATCACTTCCTCTGCCGATTGGTATATAGATCGCTCCATTTGGTTGAGATTGCCATGTCTGCAATTCTCACCGGAACTGGAGGTCTCACCGGAGAAGACGGTGGCTCCGGTGGTCGTCCCAATTCCAGATCTAATCTGGATCGTTCATTCACGTTTCCAGATTCAATCCCGTGCGTTCAATGTTATGACTCGTTTTATGGCACGATGCGCTTCAGTTGACCAAGGCTCATGGTAGGCGCGCGCTTCATGACCTCATGATCTGCCAGCTCAATTAATGAGCTCAGATCAAACGGTCCACGCTTTTTCCAATTTCTATTTTCTGTTTTTATTTCCATTTTATTTTCTTTAATTCCATTTTATTTCAAAAATCAATATCTCTTTCATTTTTTATCCAAAAATTATGGGACCAATTGCATTAGTCTCCAAATAAATTCTAGTTTCCATTTCTGATTTTTAATATTTTTTATTTTTTCATTTGATATTTTTCATGAATTTTCTCTTTTCTGGTTATTTTTAATTCATTTTAAATAGTTTTTGATATTCAAAAAATACAAAAATATTTTCCTAACCTATTTGGATGATGATGGATCTATGAAAAATATTCTCATCAATTTTCAAATTGATTTGAGATTTATTTGAGATTTTAGTTCAATTAAGTTATTTTTATTCATTTTTAATTGATTAAAAATAGTTTCTGACTTTTAAAAATGCTGAATTTTTTTGTCAAACTTTGTTTGACCTTGTTGAACTTGGGATAAATCACTTGGCCCTTTCAAGGTTGATTTGAAGTGATTTTGAAGTTTGACCTTTCTTTTAATTTTAATTCAAGTTTATCTTTATTATTAAAAAATGCCAAAAAATATTTTATTCATTTCTTGTCTTCCAATCTTCATCTCACTTCTGTTTTTGATTGTTTGACTTTGACTTTCAATGTTATTGGTCAACATATGATGATTGGTACATGGTATTTCATTTAATACATTTGTATCATTTTACCTTCTTTTGTCTCCATTTATTCATCTCCTTCTTCTACTTCTTCTTTCCTTTTTGATCAATGAGTTGAAGGTTGATAAGTTAGCATTGATTAGGGAGACTTAACCTTCCTTGATCCAAATCTAATTCATCTTGATCAATTGATCAAGTGAATGACTTTGCATTAAGGATAGGTTGTCTTCTAAATCATGCAAAAGGCTTAAACCAATACAAGATCAATTCTCTTCTCTTTTTTTGGCATGGCAAGTTGTTGGGACTTGGTTCACTAATCAAGACTCCTAACTTGTGTTGGTTGCCTACATTATTATTGACCGACCTCAGATAGTTGTGACTTCTACATAAGTCCAATTACGATTGCTTAACATAGCGCTAAATTTGCCTTATGGCACACTAACCACTAACACTAACTATTGACATTTAACATTTACTTTATGCACTTTACTTTTATTGCAATTTACTATTCTTGCATATTATCCATTTGCTTTTCTCTTTGCTCACTTGAGCACATGTTTATGATAATGCCATTTGCCTTTTGCTCACTTGAGCACATAATTGTGTATATATTATTATGCTTGTGTTTTGTTTTGATTGTTGTGAACCAAATGCAAAGAAATGGACTTAGTTTTTAGGACTTTCCCTATGCAAAGAATGGAGAATTGGACTTAGATTCTAGGACCTTCCTTATGCAAAATTAGAGTAAATGGATCTTAATGATGAAGATGGTTAGAAGAACCAAATCTCTAAACTCACTCTTGTCCATTCTTGTTTTACTTCATGGAACTTTTGATGTGTGTGCTTTTGTGCTAGGGATTCTATGAGCTCAATTGAAGGACCATTGCCATGTTCATCCAAAGTAAAGGGTACAAGATACATTGAGGATCTCTTATGAGACTTGTTTGATTGATTATGCTTTGTGATTTCTTATTCCAAAGGATGGGAGCTACTTGGATCATCGATATGATCTCAAGAGAGGAACTCTTTGTGTGGTTTTGTTCTCTTTCCCCTCACCTCTTGTATGCTTAGGACTTAGCCCTTCTTCTTCTTCTCTCCATTCTAACCCAAGCCAAAACTCTTTGTGTAAACATTTAACAATTGTTTTTAAACATTAGAAACCTAAGCCTTATGCTTTTGATTTTGAAACTTTCTTTTCATAACACTTATTTTAAATTGAACTTTTAAGTCAACTTTGACCATTTTTGTATATACTTCTAATTGGTAAATATAACCCATTCAAATGTCTTTTGTGGTTCCAATGGCCACTTTCCTAATCAAAATTTTTCATAACCTTTAGCTATTAGGTTTGAGTTATCCTTGTGGTAGATGTAATACTCACCTATATCCTTAGTGATGGACAATAAGTCTTCCATGCTTATTATAGGGTTAACCCCTCACTAGCATGTTGAAGCTATCCTCACATGGTGGATTTGTGGTTTGGTTGAGTTTTCTCCCTTTGATAACAAAAGACCTTAAGGCTTTTGGACCAATCAATTCACCCACTTGTTTTGAGATTTTTACCCCGAACTACGAGGTTTTGATCCTAATCTTTTCATAAGATGGTACGTAGGCAATGGGTTTATCCATCCAAACACAAAATGTAAATAATTTGTACATTCTCTTCTCATCTCTTCAATCATGTTTGCATAAACAAAATTTTCCACAAAACAAACAACCTTCACAACAAGTATGAAAAGGGCTCCCTAGGAGTACCTAGGATGTTTTGGGTGCCTAACACCTTCCCATTGCATAACCAACCCCCTTACCCAGATCTCTGTTTCTTTTACTAGTTTTTTGTTAAAACTATTAGGTTTTTGTTCGCTTTCTAACCATTCCTTTGGATAAATAGAAGTGCGGTGGCGACTCGACTTGTATGATTTACCTTGGATTTAGTCAATATCTCTAATGGTAACGAATACCCCGCTACAGAAAAGTGGCGACTCTGCTGGGGACGTCATTTGCCTAGTGGGTTTTGCCAACTTTTCATGCTTGTTGTGTTGTATTGTTTTGTGACATATTTTTGTGCAATTTGGGATTACTGTATTGTATGTAATGATTGAATTGCTTGATATTAATTCCTTGTATGCTTGGTGATCTTTGTGAGATGAGTTCTATACCCGGACTCGAGTGCACTTAGGATAGGAGAATGGCGTAGTCTTGTTGACTTGTGTGGAGTTATTCCTTAGCAAGTTGACTTGCAAGTCCATTCACTTGGTGGAGGTCATGTTGGGATCAATAATGTCACACAAGTAAGTTGTGGTTAGACATTACTCTTTCCAATATAGACCTTAGAAGCCAAGGACCTTAGTTTACCAAGCCCATCTTGGCCTATTCTTAGGATGTAGTGCGAAAGTCGTTCAAGTGTAAGATTTGATACGATTATTACGCGATACTACACTCATAAGAGTCTCTCTTGAGAATATTTTTGGAATACGAGTAGTCGTTTCTCCGATAATATCCGAAAGATGGGATGATGACTATGGGAACCTCTTGTAGAACATGTTTGGCAGGTTTAAACCCTAGTGCATTCCCTTTGGGTGGTTCTTAACCGAGACCCCATGCTCGTGACTCGCAACAAACCCTTGATTCATGGTTGATCCGTTCATGTATCCTTAATATCAATGGAACTTGGGTGTTGATAAGGTGTAAACCATAATCCACCAAAATGGATGATTGATATTAAGGATAACATGATCCATCCCAATGACCTTTGTTTGGTGTGCTTTGCTTGATCCTTGAGTGTGATTGTTGCATTCATGCATTCATGCACGCATTTGCATCCATACCA
This sequence comes from Lathyrus oleraceus, assembly GCF_024323335.1. Taxonomy (NCBI): domain Eukaryota; kingdom Viridiplantae; phylum Streptophyta; class Magnoliopsida; order Fabales; family Fabaceae; genus Lathyrus; species Lathyrus oleraceus. Next base: position 321,276,891 of record NC_066585.1, on the reverse strand, counting down.
TCCATAATGAAGAAAATTTTCAAGGAACTTAAGGGGTTTATTTGCAAAATTTTCAGACATGGAAAGACAAAGAAGGAATACAAAGAAGTACAGTTTCAGACAACCAAATTTGAAAGAGTTAAGGAATCTGACATCCTATGTATTAGATCCTTTGGGTTTAAAAGTTCGTTTTGGGAAGCTTCTTCCTCTTCTGACTACTCAGGTGGACGAAGGATTGATGAGTGTATTGGTGCAGTTTTATGATCCCTTGTACCGTTGCTTCACGTTTCCGGATTTTCAGCTTTTGCCTACACTTGAGGAGTATGCCTATCTTGTGAGTATACCTATTCTAGACCAGTTGTCGTTCAGTGGCTTAGAGGGTATTCCTACTTCTCAAGAGATAACTGACATGTTGCACATATATGAATCTCTGGTTGGTGCTAATATGACTACCAAAGGTGGAATTCAAGGTCTCCCTTCTGAGTTCCTCATTGCTCAAGCTACTGTATATGGGAAGGCCATGAGTGAGGATGCCTTTGAAGCCATATTTGTACTTCTCATCTATGGATTGGTATTGTTCCCCAACATCGACAAGTTTGTGGATGTGAACGCTATTAGGATTTTCTCTACTCTTAATCCCGTTCCGACTCTGTTGGGTGATACCTATTTCTCTTTGCATATGAGGAATGCAAAGGGTAGTGGCGCCATTGTGTGCTGTTTGCCTCTGTTGTATAAGTGGTTTATTTCTCACTTACCAGAGACAGTCGCCTTCAAGGAGAATAAGGGATGTCTACGGTGGTCCACGAGACTCATGTCTGTCACTAATGATGATATCTCTTGGTACAACTGTGTGTATGATGGTGTGCAGATCATTGACTCTTGTGGTGAATTCTCCAATGTACCTCTTCTTGGTACATATGGTGGGATTAACTACAACCCTGTTTTGGCACGTCGTCAGCTTGGGTTCCCCCAAAAGGATAAACCTAATAACATTCTGTTAGAGGGTGTGTTCTTTCAGGAGGGTAAAGATCCCCAAGGCTTGAAGGGTAGAATGGTCCGCGCTTGGCATAAGATTCATAGGAAAGGAAGGAATGAGTTGGGTCATAAGAATTGTGTTGCCATGGAGCCTTACACTGCTTGGGTTAGGAAGAGTGCGTCTGAGTATCTCATGCCTTACGAATATCCGAGACCTACACCTTTGGTTATGGTTGGGCCTTCAACCCTCCCTAACCAAGGAGTAGAGGAGTCGAGAGACGAAGACCGGTCACGTGCTTGGATCCGTGAAAGGGAAGAGTTGCTTCAGCAGATCAAGGAGAAGGATGCTTTGATTGAGTTCCTCGAGCATCAAGTTACTGATGATCCTGATGATGCATGGACTTCTCTACTTCCTCAGTCTTCCAAGTTTTGGAAAAGGAAGTACGACCGACTCGCCAAGGAGAAGGCGGATATGGAGACAGCCTACGAGAGGGAGGTGAAGAGACTTCGTGCATCCTATCTTCCTGTGTCCCGAGCTTTAGATGATTGTTTCTAGGGATCCATAGGATGATTATTTTCCTTTTCTCTTGTGTATCGTTACCAATGCTGTACTTCTTTGGTGTAAAATATTTCCTAGATATTATGTTTAATATTTCCAAAATTTGCAAATAGAACCCTAAAATTCCTTTGAAATAAAAAAAAAACAAATCATATACACAAACATTGCATGCATCATGTGCATAAACAGGTTTTGTTCCCGGCTTCTTGTCCTGTGGTCTAACTCTGTGTTCTTCATTTATTTTGAAGACAAGCTGACTCACCGGTACTACACCAGAGCCAACATTTCAAGACTAATGGATCATTTGGAACAAGAGAACCGCGAGCTGAAAGAGGAAGTGGCCAGATTAAGTGCCTTGATGGAATCATTCTTGGCTGCCCAGAGCCAGTCTTCTCCGACACCTTCAACTCCTCCCCAGAGGATAGTCATCTATGAGATTGTATCCTCAACTGTGCCTGTAGTCAGTGCACACTTTGCTCCAACGGCCATGCCAACCGGTTTCCCGTGGGGGATGCCTCCCAATTTCATGCCTGAGGGTCCTGCTCCCACCTTTGCTTCTATGCCGGCATCTAGCCCGGTCCTTGCTGTTCCTCCTCCTGTCGTGCATACTTTGCCCAGGGTAGACGACACCATCTATCATTCTGAGCCGTCTGAGGGCCCAGATGTCTACGAGAAGATGGACGCTATGAATGATCAATTTCTTGAGCTTCACAAGGAATTGAAAACTCTCAGAGGAAAGGATCTTTTCGGCAAGTCTGCTTCCCAACTTTGCTTGGTCCCCAATGTGAAGATCCCGGTGAAATTCAAGGTCCCTTACTTTGAAAAATACAAGGGAAATACTTGTCCTCTCAGCCACCTGGTCATGTATGCCAGGAAGATGTCGACTCAGACCGACAATGACCAATTGCTCATCCACTACTTTCAGGACAGTCTGTCCGGTGTCGCTCTGCGTTGGTACATGGTTTTAGACAGTGCGAACATCCGATCCTTCAACGATCTTGGCGAGGCCTTCGTCAAGCAATACAAGTACAATGTCGATATGGCTCCCGATAGGGATCAATTGAGGGCCATGTCCCAGAAGGACAAGGAAACGTTTAAAGAGTACGCCCAGAGGTGGCGAGAGGTGGTAGCACAGATCGTGCCCCCACTGGAAGAGAAAGAAATGACTAAGATCTTTTTGAAGACCTTAAGTTCTTTTTATTATGAGCGGATGATTGCTAGCGCTCCTTCTGACTTCACCGAGATGGTGAATATGGGGATGCGTCTAGAAGAAGGAGTTAGAGAAGGACGTCTAACCAGAGAAGAAGGCTCTTCTGCCAAATGTTATGGGGCGTTTACGAAGAAGAAAGATGGAGAGGCACATGCTGTGACCTCCCATGTGAAACCAAGAAGACCCTCAGTGAGGAGGAAAACTGTGCGTTCTGTTAGTAACCAGCACCAGGTGGCTCACATAGCACCTGTCTTCAGAGACAATCAATAGTACCAGCAACATAACAATAATCAGCAACCACATCCGCAATATCAACAACAGCAGCACCATCAGCAGCAGCAGGCCTACTAGCCTCGAAACTGTAATCAAACCAGCACGAGTTACGAGAGGAAAAGGGTCACCTTCGATCCTATTCCAATGACATATGCAGAATTATATCCCTCTTTGATAGAGAGGAAGTTGATTACTCCGAGAGACCCACCGACTATACCTGCTAACCCCTAGTGGTGGTATAATCCCGAATTACACTTTGTTTACCATTCTGGTGCTCCCGGCCACGACGTGGAAATTTTTTACCCTTTGAAGACCAAGGTTCAAGACCTTGTGAGGTGTGGCATTCTGTGTTTCGAGGACGTAGGTCCTAATGTGAAGAAGAACCCGTTGCCCGAGCATGGGAAATCTGTCAACATGGTCCAGGGCTGCCCTGGCAAATACAAAGTCAAATATGTAAGTCATATTCGACAATCGCTGGTCGAGATGCATCCTTTTCTATGTGAGTATAGTCACTATGAGCATGACCACGATAGATGCCGAGTCTGTTCTTTCAACCAGAGAGGTTGTCTCCAGGTGCGCAAGGATGTGCAAGAAATACTGGATGAAGGAGTCATTGAGATCCTTCAAAACAGGAATGTTGATGAAGATGAGCCCGAGGTAAATTTGATTTCTCCAGTGTTTCGGATCCCCGAGCCTGTTGTCATTAAGTATGATGGTAGCAAGCAGAAGGCGTCTCCTACACTGATCATTAAGCCTGTCCGTCCTGTATCGTACTCGTCCGAAAAAGCAATTCCCTTTCACTACAACGCTGTCGCTGTAGAAAATAGGAAAGAAGTGTCCTTACCATCCTCCTCTGTTGTTAACATTGCAGATGTTAGTGGTTTGACCCGCAGCGGTCGTGTGTTTTCAGCACCTCCCAAGCCCCAGGCTAATGGTGATTTTGTTGAACGCCCGATTGGGAATACTGTGAGCACTCCGAATCCAGCACCTGTCGTTAAGCCCTCCTCTACATTGATAACTCCTACTTCTGTTGGCCTGAGTGGCAATGTGAAAGAAGACTATGATGAGATGCTAAGGCTCATCAAAAGAAGTGAGTACAATGTTGTAGACCAGCTTCTACAAACGCCATCCAAAATATTGGTGTTATCCTTGTTGTTGAATTCAGAACCACACCGAGAGGCTCTGCAGAAAGTTTTGGACGTGGCATATGTAGATCATGATGTCACAATAGAACAATTCGATAGCATTGTTGCAAACATTACCGCTTGTAACAACCTGAGTTTCTGTGACTCTGATCTCCCCGAGGAGGGAAGGGACCACAACCTGGCATTACATATATCTATGGGTTGCAAAGACGACGCCATGTCCAATGTGCTGGTGGACACTGGGTCATCACTGAACGTATTGCCAAAAACCACTCTTTCGAAACTGTCATATCAAGGGCCTCCCATGAGGCAGAGTGGAATTGTTGTGAAAGCTTTCGATGGGTCGCGAAAAACTGTAATTGGGGAAGTTGATCTCCCATTCAAAATCGGACCGAGTGATTTCCAGATTACCTTCCAGGTTATGGACATTCACCCGTCGTATAGCTGTCTCTTAGGCAGACCATGGATTCACGAGGCGGGCACCGTGACATCCACCCTACACCAGAAGCTGAAATTTGTGAAGAATAAGAAACTGGTGGTGGTAGGGGGAGAAAGGGCTCTCCTGGTTAGCCACTTGTCTTCCTTCTCATACATAGATGCTGAGGATGAAGTTGGAACTCCTTTCCAAGCTTTATCTATTGCTGAGCCTATTGAGAAGAGGACTCCTTCATTTGCTTCCTATAAAGATGCGAAGTTGGCCATTGAGTATGGTGCGACTGCTGGTTTAGGAAAAATGATTGAGCTAGAAGATAACAAGTCTCGGGCTGGCATATGCTATTCTTCTGGGGTTTTCAGCATGCAAGGGTTGTTCAAGAGTGGAGGGTTCATCCACACCAGTCAAGATGAAGAAGCTGCTGCCATTCTGGAAGAGGACGAAGAGGATTCTGGAAACTTCGTCATCCCTAGGGGAATCTGCAATAATTGGGTCGTTGTGGATATTCCAACAGTTATCCATAAGTCGAAGTAATGTTCATCGTGTTTAAAAACCCTCCTCCCATGCCAAAAGGAGGAGTGATGACATTGTTGACGCATTAATGCAATGACATTTTCATTCAATAAATTCATGTTAAATGTTTGTTTTTCCAATTATTTTCCCTTTTTGCTTTTTGCATAAAATTGGTGATCACATAAAACCTTAAAAATAGAATAAAATCAATCTTTTCATCTACATAATGATTGCCTCGTTTGAATTCTAAAAGCTTTTCATATCCAAAATCATTATGCAGGTTGATCAAACCCATTGAACATAATGATCCAACACCATCTCCCAATTTTGAGTTCCCTGTATTTGAGGCAGAAGAAGATGATGTTGAAGAGATTTCTGACGAGATTACCCGTCTACTTGAGCATGAAGAAAAGATCATTCAGCTGCATCTTGAGAATCTGGAAACAGTCAACTTGGGGTCTGAAGATTGTGTTCGTGAAGTGAATATTGGGGCACTCCTGGAAGAATCTGTTAAGAAGGGGTTGATCGAATTGCTACGAGAATGGAGAATTGGACTTAGATTCTAGGACCTTCCTTATGCAAAATTAGAGTAAATGGATCTTAATGATGAATATGGGTTAGAAGAACCAAATCTCTAAACTCACTCTTGTCCATTCTTGTTTTACTTCATGGAACTTTTGATGTGTGTGCTTTTGTGCTAGGGATTCTATGAGCTCAATTGAAGGACCATTGCCATGTTCATCCAAAGTAAAGGGTACAAGATACATTGAGGATCTCTTATGAGACTTGTTTGATTGCTTATGCTTTGTGATTTCTTATTCCAAAGGATGGGAGCTACTTGGATCATCGATATGATCTCAAGAGAGGAACTCTTTGTGTGGTTTTGTTCTCTTTCCCCTCACCTCTTGTATGCTTAGGACTTAGCCCTTCTTCTTCTTCTCTCCATTCTAACCCAAGCCAAAACTCTTTGTGCAAACATTTAACAATTGTTTTTAAACATTAGAAACCTAAGCCTTATGCTTTTGATTTTGAAACTTTCTTTTCATAACACTTATTTTAACTTGAACTTTTAAGTCAACTTTGACCATTTTTGTATATACTTCTAATTGGTAAATATAACCCATTCAAATGTCTTTTGTGGTTCCAATGGCCACTTTCCTAATCAAAATCTTTCATAACCTTTAGCTATTAGGTTTGAGTTATCCTTGTGGTAGATGTAATACTCACCTATATCCTTAGTGATGGACAATAAGTCTTCCATGCTTATTATAGGGTTAACCCCTCACTAGCATGTTGAAGCTATCCTCACATGGTGGATTTGTGGTTTGGTTGAGTTTTCTCCCTTTGATAACAAAAGACCTTAAGGCTTTTGGACCAATCAATTGACCCACTTGTTTTGAGATTTTTACCCCGAACTACGAGGTTTTGATCCTAATCTTTTCATAAGATGGTACGTAGGCAATGGGTTTATCCATCCAAACACAAAATGTAAATAATTTGTACATTCTCTTCTCATCTCTTCAATTATGTTTGCACAAACAAAATTTTCCACAAAACAAACAACCTTCACAATAAGTATGAAAAGGGCTCCCTAGGAGTACCTAGGATGTTTTGGGTGCCTAACACCTTCCCATTGCATAACCAACCCCCTTACCTAGATCTCTGTTTCTTTTACTAGTTTTTTGTTAAAACTATTAGGTTTTTGTTTGCTTTCTAACCATTCCTTTGGATAAATAGAAGTGCGGTGGCGACTCGACTTGTCTGATTTACCTTGGATTTAGTCAATATCTCTAATGGTAACGAATACCCCGCTACAGTATCCTTATAAGGGTGGAACTCAGAGCAAACGTAGTTCACCTAACTAAGGGTGAAATAACACTTGATAGTGATCAAGGTTCTAAAAGGGGAAGTAAGTGTTCATAACAAACACACTTACAAGAGTTACAAACTCTTACTTAAACAAATGGTAAAGAAATATGTTCAAGCATGACATTGTAGCGATAAATTCATGATCATCAAGTTATGGATAAGCTAGAGATCAAATAGCAAGAGTCGCCACCGCGCTTTTATTGTTTCCAAGGGAAAAGGGAAAAAGTACGAACAAAACCCAGAAGTAAGAAATTCTCAAATCAAAACTAATAAAATGTCAGAGATTACAGGTAAGGGGGTTGGTTACATAGAGGGAAGGTGTTAGCACCCAAAGTGTCCTAGGTACTTCTAGGGAGCCCTTTTTGTGTGCATATGTATTTGGTACAAAATGATGTTTACAAACAAATAGAATTGGGGGGGGGGGGTGAGAAAAGAATTCAATTAATTATATTTTTGTGTTTAACAAGACCTTTGGACTTGTGCCTACGTACCAAAATAAAAATGAGGGATCAAAACCTCATAGTTCGTGATACAAATTTCAAAATGGATGCATTGGTTTTAATAAAAATTAAGTTTGAAAGGCACAAAGGCCTAAAAATGGTTTGAATGAGTTAGTTCTTTTTGGATTTTTGGAAGTTTAAGTCAAGTATAGTTAAGTTTATTTACAAGTTTGATTTAAGAAAAGAAGTTTGAAAATGCAATGGCATAAGGCCAAAGTTTATATCTTTTTGCAAAGTGGTCAAAGTTTAGAACAAAAAATAAGTGCAATCAAAGAAGATTTTGAAAAGGGAGGGAGAGATTTTAAAATTAAAGAAATGGGGAGAAGATGAAGCGACTAATCCTATGCACAAAATTAAAAGTCAAGAGTTGAAAATATCTGACCAAATGGGTAGCAAATGCATAATTATATTATCTTGAAGAGCAAAGGCATCAAATAAAGATAGCCACATCCAAGCTTTAGCCATTCCATGATCTTCTTCAGATTAGCCCATGTAACAGATGGATTCCACAAGTCACAGGTTCAAAATGAAAGCTTCACAGTGATCATGTTGCAGATGAACTCGGAGGGATCTTGAATGATGTATCAGATGAAGTTTCAAATTGCAAGCATTTAGTTTTACAGAAAGTTGGCATTGGCCAAGTCCTTCAGCATAGGAATGTCGCCTAAGTTCTAAGTCCATTTGTCCAAGATCAAGCCAACAGTGCACACAAAGTTTTTTTAGGGTTTTTGTTGTTATTATGTACATTAATGGTCAAAGACCACACAAGCAGGCAAAATATACACAAACAAGATATATTACACAACATGGTCCAAATGGACAAAGTGAAAATTGCATTAACATAAACAATTAGAATGGTATGAATAATGGCAAATGAATAAAAGGCTAAAATTAAATGACATTAAAGTAAATGGCTTGAAGTTAAAAGTTAGTTGTTAATGAAGTAGAAGTTAGTATTGTTTTGCTTTTGCTTTTTCATTTTAAGACATTCTTTAGAGAACACTCAACCCACTTGTCACAAGGATGGATCCTTGAGCCAAGACATCTTCCAAAGGAAGGAAAAAAGGCCAAGTTTCCACACAATACCATGAAAGAGGGGAGACTTACAATCTCACTAACTAGAATGCTACGCCTTTTGTGTCACAAATTTAGCGCTATGTTAAGCAATCATAATTGGACTTATGTAAAAGTCACAACTATTTGAGGTCGGACAATAAAATTTTGGTGTTAATGCATGTAAGAGACATAGTATAATGGACTATGCTCATGAAACATACCACACACAAAAATAATATGCAAAAGAGGTGGCCTAATTTCATCCATACTCATGTTGATTTTTCAATCAACTAGCCTTAGGAATTTGAGATATCATAGACCAAATGAAATGGATGCATAAAGATGGGGAATGAGATGAAGAGGGAGGGGAATGGATCAAAACTCAAATTGATCAAAGGAGGACTTTTACCAAATTAATATCATCCATTTATTTTGGGAGATGGAATGTACATTCCATCAATCCCCTAAATCCAATGATATTACATTGACAAAGTCAAATCAACCTTGACCAAGGCCCAACAACAAAAGTCAAACTCAAACAAGTCATCACAATTGGTCAACAAAATTAGTTGGCTTTTATTCAAATTAAAAATATTAAAATAAGGCATTTAAATTAAATATGGTTGGTCAAATTCCTAAAACCTCATCAAAACACCAAAGAAATGGCCGTGAGATTTATCATAGGTCAAATAAGGTCAAAGGACCTTGGATAAAAAAATTCAGAATTTTTAAAGACTTAAAAGTATTTTTAAACAATTAAAAATAATCACAAAATCAATTAAATCATGAAAAATATTAATAATGATCCAAAAAATAATTTTAATTCAGAATATGAAAGAGGAAAATATTTGAAATTATTTGGTGAAACTCTCATATTTTTTGGATCAATATTAAAATTAATATGAATTAATGAAAATAAAAGGATTAAGATGAAAATCAGAAAATAGCAAAAAACGTGAGTGTGATTGTTGCATTCATGCATTCATGCACGCATTTGCATCCATACCATCCATAATGAAGAAAATTTTCAAGGAACTTAAGGGGTTTATTTGCAAAATTTTCAGACATGGAAAGACAAAGAAGGAATACAAAGAAGTACAGTTTCAGACAACCAAATTTGAAAGAGTTAAGGAATCTGACATCCTATGTATTAGATCCTTTGGGTTTAAAAGTTCGTTTTGGGAAGCTTCTTCCTCTTCTGACTACTCAGGTGGACGAAGGATTGATGAGTGTATTGGTGCAGTTTTATGATCCCTTGTACCGTTGCTTCACGTTTCCGGATTTTCAGCTTTTGCCTACACTTGAGGAGTATGCCTATCTTGTGAGTATACCTATTCTAGACCAGTTGCCGTTCAGTGGTTTAGAGGGTATTCCTACTTCTCAAGAGATAACTGACATGTTGCACATATATGAATCTCTGGTTGGTGCTAATATGACTACCAAAGGTGGAATTCAAGGTCTCCCTTCTGAGTTCCTCATTGCTCAAGCTACTGTATATGGGAAGGCCATGAGTGAGGATGCCTTTGAAGCCATATTTGTACTTCTCATCTATGGATTGGTATTGTTCCCCAACATCGACAAGTTTGTGGATGTGAACGCTATTAGGATTTTCTCTACTCTTAATCCCGTTCCGACTCTGTTGGGTGATACCTATTTCTCTTTGCATATGAGGAATGCAAAGGGTAGTGGCGCCATTGTGTGCTGTTTGCCTCTGTTGTATAAGTGGTTTATTTCTCACTTACCACAGACAGTCGCCTTCAAGGAGAATAAGGGATGTCTACGGTGGTCCACGAGACTCATGTCTGTCACTAATGATGATATCTCTTGGTACAACCGTGTGTATGATGGTGTGCAGATCATTGACTCTTGTGGTGAATTCTCCAATGTACCTCTTCTTGGTACATATGGTGGGATTAACTACAACCCTGTTTTGGCACGTCGTCAGCTTGGGTTCCCCCAAAAGGATAAACCTAATAACATTCTGTTAGAGGGTGTGTTCTTTCAGGAGGGTAAAGATCCCCAAGGCTTGAAGGGTAGAATGGTCCGCGCTTGGCATAAGATTCATAGGAAAGGAAGGAATGAGTTGGGTCATAAGAATTGTGTTGCCATGGAGCCTTACACTGCTTGGGTTAGGAAGAGTGCGTCTGAGTATCTCATGCCTTACGAATATCCGAGACCTACACCTTTGGTTATGGTTGGGCCTTCAACCCTCCCTAACCAAGGAGTAGAGGAGTCGAGAGACGAAGACCGGTCACGTGCTTGGATCCGTGAAAGGGAAGAGTTGCTTCAGCAGATCAAGGAGAAGGATGCTTTGATTGAGTTCCTCGAGCATCAAGTTACTGATGATCCTAATGATGCATGGACTTCTCTACTTCCTCAGTCTTCCAAGTTTTGGAAAAGGAAGTACGACCGACTCGCCAAGGAGAAGGCGGATATGGAGACAGCCTACGAGAGGGAGGTGAAGAGACTTCGTGCATCCTATCTTCCTGTGTCCCGAGCTTTAGATGATTGTTTCTAGGGATCCATAGGATGATTATTTTCCTTTTCTCTTGTGTATCGTTACCAATGCTGTACTTCTTTGGTGTAAAATATTTCCCAGATATTATGTTTAATATTTCCAAAATTTGCAAATAGAACCCTAAAATTCCTTTGAAATAAAAAAAAACAAATCATATACACAAACATTGCATGCATCATGTGCATAAACAGGTTTTGTTCCCGGCTTCTTGTCCTGTGGTCTAACTCTGTGTTCTTCATTTATTTTGAAGACAAGCTGACTCACCGGTACTACACCAGAGCCAACATTTCAAGACTAATGGATCATTTGGAACAAGAGAACCGCGAGCTGAAAGAGGAAGTGGCCAGATTAAGTGCCTTGATGGAATCATTCTTGGCTGCCCAGAGCCAGTCTTCTCCGACACCTTCAACTCCTCCCCAGAGGATAGTCATCTATGAGATTGTATCCTCAACTGTGCCTGCAGTCAGTGCACACTTTGCTCCAACGGCCATGCCAACCGGTTTCCCGTGGGGGATGCCTCCCAATTTCATGCCTGAGGGTCCTGCTCCCACCTTTGCTTCTATGCCGGCATCTAGCCCGGTCCTTGCTGTTCCTCCTCCTGTCGTGCATACTTTGCCCAGGGTAGACGACACCATCTATCATTCTGAGCCGTCTGAGGGCCCAGATGTCTACGAGAAGATGGACGCTATGAATGATCAATTTCTTGAGCTTCACAAGGAATTGAAAACTCTCAGAGGAAAGGATCTTTTCGGCAAGTCTGCTTCCGAACTTTGCTTGGTCCCCAATGTGAAGATCCCGGTGAAATTCAAGGTCCCTTACTTTGAAAAATACAAGGGAAATACTTGTCCTCTCAGCCACCTGGTCATGTATGCCAGGAAGATGTCGACTCCGATGAAACGTTTTAAAACAAATCAATGGCTCTGAACACTTCCAGCGCATCGCCGGAGTCCCAACGGCTGGCCATCTTTTCCGATGACCCTGGTCGGACTGGTTCACTCATCACCATCAAGAAAATGAAAAAGGAGGACATGATCTGAAAGAAAAAAAGGCATAGAGCAAGAATCTGACCTCAATTTTAACTAACTCCACATATATAGAAAGATATGAGGAGTTGAATTTTGAGGTGTGTCAACTGAGTTGCTTCGATTTGACCTCTAAGCAACTCAATCTTCTTGCCTACTTTGGTAGGACTTCAGACAACCAAAGATCCAAGAGAATTGAGTAAAATTGAGACAGAATCGAAGAGATGAAGTTTTCTGAAAATTACCTTCAATGTTGTGCAGTTCTTGATGTTGCTTGCTCCAAACACGATCTGATCACACTTGAGAAGCTAACTGGAAGTGATTGATGAGGTTGCAAGGCTTTGGATCCTGGTGTTTTTGAATCTCCAACAGTTGAGATTCAAACTCAAATTTCAATATGAAATTTATCAGGTATTCCTTTGGAATAAGATGGTTTCAATGGGGGGTAAAGCTGGCGTGCAAGGTGTGATTCAAATGAGCACAGGGGTCATGTATTTATAACATGAATGAATGATATTTGCACACTTCAAATTTTGTCCAAATTTAGCAATGTTGATGGCACGAGTGCATGGGCATGTGCAGGCCCATGATGCAATGCAAAAAGGTCCAAAATCATTCCAAATGAAGTCTGAATGGAAGCTTGATTGGTAAGGCAAAGTGAACTGAAGTTTTGAAGTTTGATTCTTTCCAATTATACAGCTCTGTTAAAGCCATGCGCAGACCTAGCAAACCTCATCCAAAATGCATGAACTTGGGTTCTTTGGAAAGCTTGGATGAAGGGGAACAAGTTTGATGTTCAACACTTTTTCATTTGGAGCTTGGAACATGGAGAATTTTGAGGTGGAAGTTTGGAAATTTCAACATGTTGAAAATTTTTCTAAGTGTCAAGCCATATATCTCAATATTCTACCTTGCTTAACTTTTTATGTGAGCTTCAAATGAGAAATATATCTTCATCAAAGTTGTATCTATTTCAAAGAACTTTAAAATGCTCACCAATTTCATGTCATTTGGATTTGGAATGATAGAGTTATGCATTTTTGAAGTTTGGAAAAATCACTTGTTCAATGGTATAGGTAAAAAATGACCTATAATGTAACCTCATATCACATGCTCATAAAAGTTGAATTAGCTACCACTACAAACATCAAATTTGAAGTAGACATATTGAATTTAATTGTGCAACTTATAAATATTTCATCTCATAAAAATTGAGCAAGTTATGGCCTTGGGAAGTTGACTTTCAAATTAGGGTTTATACAAAATGACCTATAATGTTTCCACATAGAAAATGATTTTCCAAGCAAAAAATAGCTCTAGGTCTCAACATGAAAGTTGTTTGGAATGTCATTTAGAGTAACGTTTCCCTTGAAATAATTTTCATATGGTGAAAATTGTAGGAGATAGGGTCTAGGGAGACCCAGTTTTGATGAGATGAATTCATCTGGCCAACCACCATCAACCAACTTGCTAACCTTCAATTCTTTGGACTTTCTTGGCTCATGGTAGATCATATATGCATAAGATGATGAACGTTTAAGTTTCCCTTGAGAAATTTCATCAAATGGTAAGATAGCTTGTTGGAGAAGTTACTCAAGATGCCTAGTCAAACTAGGGTTTCCAAGGCAAATCACCCTCAAACTCTTGAAAAAAACTTGATCAATATAACATGTAGGAATCAATGGAACTTATATATGATGTTCATAACCATTCTTGGATCAATTCATGGTTGTGCTCTTTGTCATGAGTGTCTCAAACCCTAGATATGAACATGATAGATCAATGGAGATCATGCCCTACCTACAAAAGAGTTAGGCAAATGCAAAGACATATTTTTGGTATTTTGGTTAGTAAAATGATAATATACAAGTATGATACAATCACAAAGTGCTTGGTGATCTCTCCCAAAACAAACCCAATGAAGGAGGGGTAAAGAGGATGCCAAGCTATGATCGTAATGCTAATGCTTATGATGAAATTGCATGAGGGATCTTAGGGTCAAAATTGAGGTCTTACAGTTGCCCCTATTTAAGGACATTCTAACTGAGGAGGCGAAGGTTAAAATCTTCATGTCGACTAAGTAGAATGGGCTTAAATAACAACATATAGAAAAAAAAATTGGTCCCTAAGAGACCTCATGAAACATTTGATATGAATGTAAAAGTTAATGCCATGTGGGGAAATATTGGCACAAAGGAAAAGAAATCAGAGAGACCGAAAATCCGCAGGAGTATAATATATTCCGTAAGGAAAACTCACTGGGGATACAGAGACTCTGGGGGGAAAACGAGTTATGCGTAGGCCAGGCTACGACTTAAAACTACTGGGGGACTCGAGGAATTCCATATAAAATGGAAAGACTCAGCCGGGGAACAACAACTTCTGCAGAGGATACGAGTAAGTCAGGATAAAATTGAAATACTGGAACCATACAGAGGAAACAATTTCACTAAGGAAATGCGCACTAACCTCAAACTGGGGAAGCAATAAACTTCAACATAGGAGGAGCAGAAATCTATTATCCACTACTTGTTACTGGGTGAGGAGATAATAAAGATCTGACAGAGAGGACATCCGTCATCGGTTAGGACGAACATATCAAGGATGACTCGCTGGGAAAAGCCAGGAGGGAGTATTCATTACCGGTTAGTGGGTAAGAATAGCCTTGCACGGGAAACTGCAGAAAACGGGATTTACAACTACCAGTTACTGGCCAGAAGACCAAAGGTGAGAATATTCGTCATCGGTTAGGATGAACATATCAAGGATAGACTCAACAGAACAAAAAGTAGGAATTACATCTATCAACAGCTGGATAGAAGACCATCAAAGAGACAATCCGTCACCGGTTAAGATGAACATATCAAGGATAGAATCTGAGAGGGGAGGAAAAATAGGAATTACATCTATCAGTTACTTGATAGAATACCAAGAGAGAGAATCTGTCACTGGTTAAAGTGAACATATCAAGGATAAACTCTGCGGAGGGGACAAAATCAGGATTTACAACCACCGGTTACTGGGTAGAAGACCACAAAGAGAAGGGAACCCGTCATCGGTTAGGATGAACATATCAATGATTAACTCTCTAGGGAACAAGAATAGGGATTACAACTACCTTTTTACTGGGTAGAATACCAAGAACAAGAGTATCCATCATCAGTTAGGATGAACATATCAAGGCTAAACTCAGGCAAGAGAGAGAAAGATATCCGTCACCGGTTAGGGTGAACATATCAAGGATATACTTCCTGGGAAAATGTGAAAAACGATGTTGGGGAGAAAAATGTTACTTTTTCCGGGTATTGGGCAAGAAGTAACAAACTGCAAACTAAGAAGAATATTACCAGTTACTGGGTAATAAATTCTTAGGGGACTCAAAGCATCTATCTAAGCAT
This sequence comes from Lathyrus oleraceus, assembly GCF_024323335.1. NCBI lineage: Eukaryota > Viridiplantae > Streptophyta > Magnoliopsida > Fabales > Fabaceae > Lathyrus > Lathyrus oleraceus. The sequence continues at coordinate 321,261,441 of NC_066585.1, read as the reverse complement.
GATCTAGAAAGAAACAGTCAATCAAGACTCAACCCAATGAGGACATAACTCAAGGAGAGTGGTTTCATCCAGATAAACAACTGGGGAGGAAACTGAAGTAATAATCATCCACGAGGAAACAACTCAGTGGGGAAGAGGAGAAAGGTTAAAGTATTTCTGCCTAAGGGGATGACACTCTACAATTGAGGGAGGACAGACACCAAACTTATATAGGGATAAAGTACCTCCATATAGAGAATGAGAATCTCCAATTGACAAATCAATCAAATATGATGGTGCCAATATGCAAATTATAAAATTATATGATTGTATATGTATAGGTATATATGATAATTATGCTGACAAAAAAATCACAAAGGATACAAAAGTGTCACAAAGAATTTTGAATCATCGGTACAACCCTTGGTCAGCCCACAAAAAGAGGGAGACAACTGCTGGAGAACAGAGAATTCACAAACCAAAGGCTCAAATCTAGCCGAGGGAGAAGATTTGCTGAGGAGAGGAGAAATTATCGAGTCTACAGGGAATTTTAGGTTAACACCATATTAAATGGGAGACAACCATGCAGAAGATAAACACAAAACAGCTGCTCAGAAACCAGGAAGAAACTCTGACTGGGAGCGAGCCAGATGGCGACTGGTGGGGAAACCAATGTGATCTACTGGGGAAAACATCTTAGTCTACTGAAGAAACATGAACCCTGTCGAGGAATACAGAAACACTACCGGGGAATTAACACGCCGCGAGGCACTTAACTGGGGAAAAGAATCGGAACTCTGCTAGGGAACAAAAACTTTGTAGGGGAACCAGATCAACACAGACAACTAGGAATACCCGAAGGGTTAACTGCTTGGGGAACCTCTGATGCTTAGCACTTAAGGACTTGCTGCTCTTGAAGTGCTGTTGATACTTCCAAAGTGATCATAATAAAATTTAAACTATTGACTGAAGTAAATAAGAGTAGAAACAATTGGATAAAAGCTCAACTTTTTTTATTAGGATGGTAGTCTGTAAATGACAAGACTCCATAGATTTTTACAAAGTTGAAAATGATAATTTACATGGAAAAGGGCTACATTGAATACAAATGATCCTTAATCCTTCCACCAACCCTTGATATCCACTGTGCTCTTGACCGCTGTTGGGATGATGAATCGATGTCAACCCTTATTCTCAACAAAGTCTTTCCAAAATTGGACGATCAGTAGACTACAGTTACTTTCCATAATCCCTAATTTTTGCATAAGTTACCCCAAGGTGGGATACTCAACTTATCTAATTTTTGTCTGGATTTCCCTTTCGGGTTTTCAATCCACCGAGATGCTCTTTTTTTGCCTAAGCCGCCCTTTCAGGTTTTCAACTTAGCGAGTTGTTCTTTTCTTTTTAGGCGAAGTATTTCTTGACTACATCTGCGTTCACAGGACGAGTGAACTCTTCACCATCCATAGTTGTAAGAATCAAAGCACCGCCTGAAAAAGCTCTCTTGACAACATATGGGCCTTCATAATTAGGAGTCCATTTTCACCTAGAATCTGGTTTGAACGATAGAATCTTCTTGAGCACAAGGTCACCTTCCCTGAACACACGAGGTTTGACCTTCTTATCAAAAGCTTTCTTCATCCTCTGCTGATATAACTGACCATGACACATGGCAGTCAATCTCTTCTCTTCAATTAAATTCAGCTGATCAAACCTGGTTTGACATCATTCAACCTCAGTCAACTTGGCTTCCATGAGCGCACACAACGAAGGAATCTCAACCTCTACGGGGAGCACTGCTTCCATGCCATTTACAAGAGAAAAAGGGGTTGCCCCTGTTGAAGTGTAGACGGACGTACGATACCCATGCAAAGCAAACGGGAGAATCTCATGCCAATCCTTATACGTGATAACCATCTTTTGAATAATCTTCTTAATGTTCTTATTTGCAGCTTCAGCAACCCCATTCATCTTAGGTATGTAGGGAGAAGAATTATGGTGTGCAATCTTGAAGTCTTTGCAAAGAGCTTCCACCATATTGTTATTCAAGTTCGATCCATTATCAGTAATGATCTTGCTTGGTACACCATAACGACATATGATCTGATTCTTGAGAAACCTTACAACAACTTGCTTGTTTACATTCGCATACGATGCTGCTTCAACCCATTTTGTGAAGTAGTCAATTGCCACTAAAATGAAACGATCTCCATTCGAAGCTTTGGGCTCAATCATCCCAATCATATCAATTCCCCACATGGAGAAGGGCCACGGGGAAGAAATAACATTCAATAGTGTCAGAGGAACATGAATCTTATCAGGATATATTTGACACTTGTGGCATTTGTTCACAAACTTGCAACAGTCAGATTCCATTGTCAGCCAATAGTAACCTGCTCGTAACATCTTCTTTGCCATTGCATGTCCATTAGAATGAGTACCAAAGGAACCTTCATGCACTTCAGTCATCAACAAGTCTGCTTCGTGTCTATCCACGCATCTGAGCAAAACCATGTCGAAGTTTCTCTTGTACAGTACATCACCATTCAAGTAGAAATTACCAGCTAATCTTCTCAAAGTCTTCTTATCTTTCAAAGATGCCCCAGGCGGGTAAATCTGACTTTGAAGGAAACATTTGGTGTCGCAATACCACGACTTCTCGTCTTTGATCTCTTCAATGGAAAACACATGAGCTGGCCTATCAAGACGCATCAACGACAAATTGGGAACTTCATTCCAATACTTCACTACAATCATTGACGCCAACGTTGCAAGAGCATCTTCCATCCGGCTCTCATCTCGAGGAATATGATGAAACTCAACCTTTGTAAAGAAAGTTGAAATCCTCCTCGCATAATCTCTATATGGTATTTAACCGGGTTGTTTTGTCTCCCATTCTCCTTTGATTTGATTCACAACCAAAGCGGAATCTCCGAAGACATCTAAATACTTGATTCTAAGATTCATGGCTTCTTCAAGCACCATAATGCAAGCTTCATATTCTGCCATGTTGTTTGTACACTTGAAAGTCAGTCTAGCTGTAAATGGTAGATGCGTGCCTTGAGGAGTAATAATCACTGCCCCAATGCCATTTCGATATTGATTAACAGCTCCATCAAATACCATGCCCCAACAGGAACCAGGTTCTGTCCCTTCTTCAAGCAATGGTTCATCACAATCTTTCATTTTCAAGTACAAAATCTCTACATCAGGAAAATCATACTGTACTGACTGGTAATCTTCAATTGGTTGGTGAGCCAAATGGTCAGCCAAGATAATATCTTTGATCGCTTTCTGAGATCGGTATTCAATATCATACGCTGATAACAGCATCTGCCAATGGGCAATCCTCCCAGTTAAAGAAGGCTTCTCAAATATATACTTGATCAGATCCATTTTAGATATCAACCAAGTGGTATGATTCAATATATACTGACGCAGACGCTTAGCAGCCCAAGCCAATGCGTAACAAGTCTTCTCAAGCATAGAATACCGAGTCTCACAGTCGGTGAACTTCTTACTGAGGTAGTAAATTGAAAATTCTTTCTTTCTAGTCTCATCTTTCTGACCAAGAACATAACCCATACTATCTGCAAGCACAATCAAATACATGATCAACATGTAGGAGAATGGCCATCCATGGCGCAGCGGAATTTAAAAATTTCTCCAGTTAGTGATCCTTACAAATGGGCATGATCAGTGATAGAATCGTTACCTCTTGTGGCGATTCAAACCTTTGGTGCAGATCTCTGATAATGATCAAAACCTTTGATACAAATCCACGGGGCGATCACGAACGTTGAACGATGACAACGTCTCTACTCAGTCCACACGAACGGATTCCTTCAATTGCAGTGCTAGCTGTTATGAATGAAGGCTTTGAGTGAGAGAAAGAGGGAAACAAAATTCCAAGTCTGTACTTGAATTTCTGTCTGAGTGGATTGGAGTGGAGTGACAATGCTTCTACCCAAGGGGTTCTATTTATAGAACCACTTGTGTGGGCTTCAAGCTAAAAATCCCACTTAAGTGTATTTTGGCCCATATCTTATAATATGCCCAAAATCACTGAAGTATTTGGTACCTTACCATATTTCGTCTCCCACTTAAGTGCACCGTACCTTACAGTGTTCCTTAGTTATTCTATCTCTCATCAATCCATCCTTTGTGTGTGACCTTATAGGTTTTCGCGGCGTTGGCAATTATATTAAATCACGCATTTAACATAATAAACAGTGAGTGGTATCTAGCAACACATCACTGCTACCCAAGTCACGAAAATGTCATGTGATCTGACAAAACCTCCTGTGATAATAATTATGTTTATAATTACCCCTTTGCCCTTATGTCTATATTGAACACAAGGTATAGACCGTGTCACCCTTGTCCAGTTCAATATTGGGCCCATAGATATTTATCCTGTTACGCAGGATTGACAAATTCCATCTAGGACACTCATGTCCCTCAGCATGCTTCGTGGAGTACTCATCAACTGTCTTTATGGTCATCCAGTTACGGACAATGTTGGATCAGCAATAAAACACTCAACTCTACATCTAGGATCCATAGTGGTTTCAGGTCGAAGAGTGGTATACACTATTATCACCATGAGAATAACTTATGACACTTTGCATAACTTTCTATATAGTATTCTCATAGCGGGTCAATCCGGTATAAATATTACTCCTAATATTCATACCTATGTTTAAGACTTGATAACTCTTTATCCATGATCCATGAGATGTGATCATCAGTCTACAAACATAATAGTCTTAATGCTTTAATGTTATCCCACTTCACATTAAAGCTCGACTACGGATACTTTAAGAACAATGCCCTTATGTTTAATGTGTTCTCATGATTAAGTCATACTTAATACATTAAACGGACCATCTATTCTAGGGACTTTATTAATCAACCATAATAAAGAAAATGCCTTTTATTATTAATAAATAATTCGATACAAGTACCAAAAGTATTGGCCTCTAGGGCTTACACCAACACAACAGTCTTCCTTCAATAGGTGGAGACAAAATCGGAGGTTCAAGAAAATATTCTTTGATACTGTCAAAAGCTTTTTGGCAGTCTTCGGTCCAATCACAAGACTGGTCTTTCCGAAGAAGCTTGAATATAGGTGCACATGTGGAAGTCGTGTGGGAAATGAATCTAGAAATATAATTCAAGCGGCCGAGAAAACCTCTGACTTGCTTCTCAGTTTTGGGCGCAGGCATCTCTTGTATTTCTTTGACCTTGGCAGGATTAACTTCAATACCTTTCTCGCTGACAATAAAGCCCAACAACTTACCAGAACGAACACCAAAAGTACACTTATTGGGATTCAAGCAGAGTTTATACTTCCTCAAACGCTGGAATAGCTTCCACAAATGCTCAACATGTTCCTCTTCATCAATAGATTTAGCAATCATGTAATCGACATATACTTCAATCTCTTTATGCATCCTATCATGAAAAAGAGTAGTCATTGCTCTTTGGTAAGTTGCACCAACATTCTTTAAACCGAAAGGCATCACTCTATAACAGAATGTTCCCCAAGGCGTAATGAATATGGTCTTCTCCATATCTTCGGGTGCCATCTTGATCTGATTATATCCGGAAAATCCATCCATAAATGAAAAGACTTTGAATTTAGCAGTATTGTCTACCAACATATCAATATGTGGCAGAGGGAAATTTGGAAAAACAAAGAGTGTTCACAAGATGTCATGTGTGATGTCTTAACATGAGATATCCTATGTACCTGCTGGAGTTAAAGAACATGTGCAAGCAGGATTATTTTAGAATGCCACATAAAATGACAAGGCTTCTAATATTGGTTGTACCTGCTGGAGCTTATATGGAAGACATGTTCATGCATGATTGTTTCAGATGACATACACAATGTCATGGTATCTGATATGGATGTACCTGCTATAAAAGGAAATTGGATTATACAGGATTTTTCTAGGATGTCAGACCCGATGTCATGACATCCTGTACACAGCACATTCAGTATGAATGTCTGGTGTTTTGTGATTGCACAAGTATTGGCAATCATTGGTTGATTGAAGATATGGCTAGCTGGCGCATTCAATCAGAGATTTCAACCAGATTTGATTATTTTCCAAGGAGATCATTACAGCTGTTATAAAAAGATTTGATTGGAAAGTATATTTAGGGTTTTCAAGATATCCAAGCCCATCAGATTGCTTCTATAAAAAGGGGCTTAGAAAACCTATTTGAACATACAACCAAGACTGAGCGAAATTTAGAGAGAGAGATAGGGTTTGTGTCTGTAGCTCATTCAAGTCATCCATTGATGATTGAATTGGACTGATTTGTCTTCTTGATCAAAGCTGTGAAGCAAGATCAAGAGTGTGTCTTCTTGATTGAAACTGTGAAGTAAAATCAAGAGTTTTGTAATTGAAAAGTATTTTCTTTTCACAAGGATTGTTGTTTAAAATCACGGGTGTGTGATTGTAAGGGAAGTGAGTGGGTTCTCATATCTAAGAGTGCTTAGGTAGAAGTTGCACGGGTAGAGATTAGGTGAGAAAGACTGTAACTTGTTGAAGTGTACGGATAGTCTTTGAACTAATTCTATTATAGTGAATTTCCTTCCTGGCTTGGTAGCCCCCAGACATAGGTGAGTTGCACCGAACTGGGTTAACAATTGCTTGTGTGATTTGGTTTACAATTCTGTTTTTTATTTCCATTGTGTATTAACAGATATTAGTGTCGTAACATCACCTTCGACATCTTATATCTGATACCAGAATTTCAATTGGTATCAGAGCAGGCATCCTGCTCTGGCTCTGGGTGAGATCTAGGGAGAATACTTTCTGGTACAATGGAGAGGGATGGAGGATCTGTTCATAGGCCACCAATTTTGGATGGTTCTAACTATGACTATTGGAAACCAAGAATGGTAGCCTTTTTAAAATGCCTTGATAACAAGGCGTGGAAAGCTGTCTTGACAGGCTGGGTGCATCCTGTTGTTACTAAAGAAGGAGAAGCCACTACTGAGAAAAAGCCTGAAGAACAATGGTCCAAGGAGGAGGATGACCTAGCCCTTGGGAATTCTAAAGCTTTGAATGCCATCTTCAATGGAGTGGACAAGAACATCTTCAGATTGGTAAACAATTGTGAAATAGCTAAAGATGCTTGGGACATTCTCAAGACCACTCATGAAGGCACATCCAGGGTAAAGATGTCTAGACTGCAACTACTCACCTCCAAGTTTTAAAACTTAAGGATGAAAGAAGAAGAGAATATTCATGAATTTCACATGAGTATCCTTGAAATTGCTAATGCCTCAGGAGCCCTGGGAGAAAAGATGACAAATGAAAAACTGGTAAGAAAAATTCTCAGGTCACTCCCCAAGAGATTTGCTATGAAGGTAACTGCAATAGAAGAATCTCAAGACATCTCCAACATGAGGGTAGATGAGCTAATTGGTTCCCTCCAAACCTTTGAGTTAGGGTTGAATGATGGTGTTGAAAGGAAAACAAAGAGCATTGCCTTCATGTCAAACACAGAAGAGGATAAGAGTCAGGAGGGTGATGAAGATCTTGTCAATGAAGTAGCTATGTTGGGAAGGCAGTTCAATAAACTGTTGAAAAAAATGGATGTAAGATCAAAGGCAAATGTCAAGAACATCTCATCTGACATCAGTAAATCCAACAATGCTGGAAGAAGAGCAAGAGCAGATGAGAAGCTCAAAGAAGGAAAAGAGGTTCAGTGCTATGAATGTAATGGGTATGGACACGCCAGGACTGAATATGGTACCTACCTCAAGAAGAAGAAGATGAGTCTTGCTGCCACCTGGTCAGATGAGAGTGATACAGAGGAGGCTGCAAATCTTGTGACTGCTTTGACAGGAAGATGGGAATCAGATGAAGACTTAAGTGATGGTGAAGTAACCTTTGAGGAATTGGCCTCTACCTACAGAGAGTTGTGTCAGAAAAGTGTAGAGCTGAACAAACCGTCTTTAAACCAGAAGAAAGACATAACTCAACTTGAGAATGAGAAGGTAGAATACTTGGAAACCATCACCAAGTTGAAAACAGAAGTTGTGGCTCTAAAGGTCAAGCTAGATGAAGATCAACAAGTTGATAGCCAGAAGATAGTTCCACTGGAGAAAGAAAAAGCAGAACAAGTAGAAACCATCTTCAAGCTAAAAACTGAAGTTGTGCTCTTAAACTCAAAACTAGAAGAGACAACCAAGTATGTAAGGATGCTGAACAATGGATCTGACTCCTTAGACAAGATTCTTCAAACTAGACAAATCACAGGAGTCAAATCTGGAATAGGGTACCATAAAACTAAGGCTGAAAGTAGTTACACTGGCTGCAAACCTAAAGCTAAACCCAAATGCAGCAATAGTAAGAGCAGTTCCAAGATGTCACATCATATGTCACATCATCAGAAGAAAGAACAGCAGAAAGACAAACACCAAAGATGGAGATGTCATTATTGTGGGAAATTTGGACACTCAAAGCCCTTCTGCTATAAGTTGTATGGTTACCCTACCCCCTTTCATCAACATCATCAAAAGAGAAAACAGTAGGATGGCAAACACCAAAGATGGAGATGTCAATACTGTGGGAAATCTGGACACTCTAGGTCTTCCTGTTATAAGCTGTATGGTTATCCTAGCCATGTTCATCAACAGACTCACTATCAACCCAGACCCACACATTACAGGCCTATCAACAAGAAGCAATGGGTTCCTAAGACTAATGTTACAAGTCTAATGGCTCACAAAGAAGAGTGGTATTTTGATAGTGGATGCTCTAGACACATGACTAGGAACTCAGACTTGATAACTGATCTTCACCCTCATGACTTAAGCTATGTAACCTTTGGTGATGGAGCTAAAGGTGAAATAAAGGGGATAGGCAAGCTTGAGTGTCCTGGAGTTCCTAAACTTGATAATATTCTACTGGTCAAGGGCTTTACTTCAAATTTAATAAGCATCAGTCAGCTAGGGGATCAAGGTCTGAATATCATCTTCACTAAAACTGAATGTCTGATTGTGAACAAAGACAGTGAAGTAATTATGAAAGGAATCAGGACCAACAACAACTGCTACATGTGGAGCTCTCAAATGGATAACCCCTCTAAGATGAGTACAGTTGCAAGAAGAATCATCAAGGGAAAAGAAAAGTGTCAGATAAGGATGCTAAGACCGAACCTCAAGGAAGAAAAGGTCATGATGGCCCAAACACCTGAACATATGACTGGTGGTATGAAGTCTGAAGCTGGAACAGAGACACAAGGGACTATTGAGATAAATAAAATATCAGTTGTAAGCAACAATTCCCAACCAGGGTTGATGAAATTACAGATAATTGTCTACAATATCACAACGATGCTATGACATTGTATTATGACAACCTGTATGGCACATCTATGTCCAAAGATCATATTCAGCACAACTGGACCAAGTACATTATTTGCTTTCATCACTCATGTAGAAAATATGTGGAAAACAAACTCATAGTTCTACAGCATGAAATACAACTAACCAACAGGACTGCAAAGGATTTGTATGATGTCCAACTGAAATATGAAAAGGGAAAATTAGGGGCTTGGCTTCCTGAGAAAATATGGCAATTAATGTGGAGTGGAAAAGGCAGGAAAAATATTGTCTGCCCAATGAAAAAAAAAAGCCACATTAATAATGAATCATCTCCTAGTATTGGAAATAGCATCCATTTCATTAGCACGCCCTGCCTGAATACAATTTTTTCTATCTTCATCATTCTACTCAGAGAACCTCTGCTAGGGCAAAGAAACTCTTCTCAGAAGTTCAACAACATGTCTCAACATCCATCAACATCCAGCTCAAAACCCTTTCATATAAGAACTTCCTCCATGGAAAGTTTAGATGAAGATCTGATGGACGTAACCCATCTGCGCATGATACCAGGTGACGTTTCTGGCTCCCCTTCCATGGCCGAAGCTAAGCAAGGTAGCACTCCAGAAAAATCTCCTGATAAAAAGGACATGCACTCTACTGATCACATCATAAGAAACCTAGTTACTGAGATACTGAATGAAGAGCATGGAGTCAAGGACATTTTTACCCCTCTGTCCAGAAGGGACCCCTCTCCTGAGGAGGAAACCCAAGCTCAAAAAGATGATGACTCATCTAAAACAGAGAAGGAAGTAGCTTTTGAGGGACTATGTTCTCTTAGAAAAAACTTACCTAGCATGTCCCCTAATACTGCTCAGGACATTGAGGAAGAAAGTGAAGGTGAGAAAAACAAGAAAGGGGGGTTTGAATTGTTTTGGAAAGTAAGCGCTTTTTCAGACAAAGACCACACAAGGAATTTATACTAGTTCGCTTATAACACAAAGCTACTCCAGTCCACCCGACCAAGGTGATTTCGCCTTCAACAAGGACTTAATCCACTATTCTTGAAAGATAGTTTACAACCAACGTTTAAGAGAAAGATCTCTTAGTCCTCTCAAGTATACAGACTGCGCAGAGTCACTTGAGGAAATAAAACAATAGATAAAAAGACAATGTAATCTAGAATGCTTCTAGGATAAGCAAAGTATTACAACAGTAAGATCAAAAGAATGTTTCACGTTCTAAGCAAAAGCTTCGTGAAAGATTGAGAGAGAGAGAGTAAAACGTTTATGTGCGTTGGTGTCTCTCAATGCTGTTTGTTGTCCTTTATATAGGGGTGAAAGGACCGTTTGAAATTGATGGCAGATGATTTGTCTTGAATAGGAATTAATGCCATAACTTCTGTTGTTTCTTGCCAAAACAACTTTGTCTCCCTGAATAACTTCTTTCCAATAATAGTTTCTTTCCATTTGAGATTGAAGTTGCCGTTACTCTTTCTGAATTAGGAAACCCATTATCAGAGTCTACGTGACTCTGGGAATCTTGGAATCTTGCTATGTTGATTCGGAGCTTCTGATGATGTCTTCAGATGATGCTGAGAGCTTCTGGAATGATATACCGTTGTTCAGAGTCAGAACCTCTAGAGTGCACTCCTTCTTCAGATGCTTCTGATATTCTGCTGTTTTGCTCAGAGTTAGAACTTCTTGAGCGTGTTTCTTCTTCAGATGCTTCTGATCTTCTGGTAATTTGTATCTGATATGATTCTGTATCTGATGACGCAATCAGATTCCTTTATTTTTGTTTAGAGTCCTGCACACTTAGAAACTTTTCGTTAGAGTGCCATTTTTGGTTTCATCCTTTGTTATCATCAAAATCTTGGAATCTGTTGTAGAACAGTTTTTGTTCTTACAATTTCCCCCTTTTTGATGATGACAAAACAAACTCAAATAGCAGATGAAACATAAAAAATATCAGATCAGATAGAAGTGAGCTCCCCCTGAGATAGGTTAGGGAGTTCAGAAGTTCTTACCAAAGCTTTCAAGCAATGAAGTTTCGATACCTTCTGCAGTTTCTTAAGTCCAGTGTTAGATGAATTTATTTTTAAGAAATAGTATGTTGCAGAGTGCTTAAGGTATTAGGCAATATTTCATCAGAGCTATATTTGATTTCTCCCCCTTTTTGTCAGAATCAAAAAGACTTAAACAAATATTCAAGAAAAACATTATATTCAGATAATAGAACAACAGAGACAATGGCAAGAGAATAAGCAAACATCAGAAACAAAGAAAACCAAGCAACAAACAAAAGATCCTAAGTGCCTAAGGGTTGGGAGGAGGAGGCATTCTCTGAAGCAGTTGAGCCAGCATGTTCTGAATGTTGTCGTTGACGGTGTCCTGTTTGTCCGTTCTGGCTTTGAGTTCCTTCTGGTCTTTCTGAAGTTCTTCAAGTGTCTGGAGAACCATAGGAATGAAAGAGGAGGACTCCCCCTGAGTCAAGGCATTCTGTTCTTCAGCAGCTCTGGCTTCAGCTTCTGCAGCTGCCTTTGCTTCAGCTTTAGCAGCAGCAGCAGCAGCGTCTGCTAGAGCTTTGGCCTCAGCTTCCTTGACCCTTTGGATTTCTGCTTGTCGAGCTCTTTCTTCTTCTTGCCTTCTGGCTTCTTCTTCAGTTTCTCTGGCAAGTCTCTCCTGTAGTCTTGCCTTAGCATCTCTGATGAAGTCGTTTCTGACTTGCTCAGAGATGTGCTTCAGTTTGAAGGCCTCAGAAGTCATCCAGCCAATGACTCTGTTCCAGTGTGTCCTTACAGAGTCAGGATCATCACTGATGCCAGAGTTAATGGTCAGAGACTTGACCTTTTGTACTGAAGCCCCTGCGAACAGCATTATGGCTTCCTCTAGGGTAGGCAGGGAATGTTCAGGTTCAGATGTTTGAGGTGGAAAGTTTGGAGGGCTTAAGTTTAGTGTTTGAGGTTCAGGTTCAGGTTCAGGTTCAGATTCAAATTCAGATTCAGATGCAGGTTCAAGTTCAGGTTCAGGTTCAGCGGAAGGGTTTGGAGGAATAGTGTCAGAGGTATGAAGGTCAGAGGGTTGAACCACAGAAAGAGTGATGGTTGGTTGTGGTGAGGTTACTTCAGGTGGAGGTTGGGTTGGTTGTTGGGAGTTTTGGTTTAGAGAATAAAGGTGGGCTAGAGTGGGAGAAGCGGGGTCAGAAGGTTCTGGGTCAGAGGAGAGGATAAGGTAGGGAGGTGATTCTGGGGCTGAAGATGAAGAGGTGGTTTGATTGAGTTCTTCAGCTTCGGATAGAGGTAGGGATGTATGGGCAAGATTAAATTTAGGTAGAGGTTGTGAGGTTCTGGTTGTAGAGCGTGGGGTTTCAGAGGAGGTGTAGATAGGTGTTGGGAGAGGAATAGAGGGAGCCAAAAGAGGTTCAGAGGGAATAGAGGGGGCAGACTTACCAGAAGTTTCTTGCAGAGGCGCTGGAGGTCTTGATTCAGAAGATTCTCCTAGCCTTGCTTTCTTTGCTTTTGAAGACTTCTTTTCAGATGGACCTCTTTTGAACTTGACGAAGTCTGATTCTGAATCTAGCATATCGTCTAGTCTGAAGTCTGAGATGTCTATTCCTTCATCCTTCAGACGTTGGAGATAGTGGAGGATTGCCTCTCTGGGTTCATTCTTGTAGAACCTTACGAGACCATGTGGCAACTTCCTCTGATCTTTTAAAGCGTCCCAAGAAGTGTCCAGCGTAGGTTTGACTTGAATCTTCTTCAGAATCCCCATGCTCTTCAGATTTCTGGAGTTCAGAGGCCTTCCAGGGTCTATTGCCAAATCTTCCATGAGTTTATTTTTCTCCAGATGATCTACAAGCCCATTTTCTATCAGAACATCAGAGAGAAGTCTTCCCAGAGGGATGTAGGTTATGGGTTTCATGTTGTTCCTGGTCTCCCGTACGGAGTCTCTGAGATATTTGAAGAGTAGTGCTGGGAGGCAGAGCTTCAAACCCTTGTGAATGCAATACAAAATACACTTCTGATCTGTATTGATGTAGTTTGAGGAGTTTGATGCTGGGCGGTGATGAATGGTTCCCAGAATGATCTTGAGCCATACCCGGAGGTTCTGATGAAGTTCTTTGTTCTTTGATGGGTTACCTTCTGTGTTGAGTTTGAAGATAGTGGGGTTGATTTCCTGAGCAATGTACCTTGACCTGGGGTTGATGTCGTAGATCCTTCTTCCTCTAGTTTTCTCCATGTTCAGTAATGAAGCAATTGATTTTTCAGTAATCACTATCTTGACTCCTAATACATAGGAGACTATGAAGTGGTCGTCAGTGTCAGCAAATCTCCAGAATTCTTTGATGAGGTTTGGGTAAACAGGGCCATAGAGCCGTTGAAAGTAGTTTTCCCAACCTTGATGACGAAGTTCTTCAGCAAGATACACTCCATTCCTCTTCATGTTGTTGAAATCCACCAGAGATTCACACAAAACTTCCAGTTTATCAAAAGGAGTTGCAAGATTGATGTGAGGCTCACGATCAAGAACATGAGGCTCCTTGTAAACTGGTGTTATGGTTACCCCTGTAACTGTTGGAGTAGAAATGCTAGTGCTTTGGGCTGCGTTGCTGGATTCCATTTGTTGAGAGTAGTTGAATATTGATTGTTGTTGAGGATCCATTGATGATGAGGAACAAGATGAAGATGAACTGCTTGCAGAAATGCTTCAGAGAACTGGTTTGAGAAAGTGAGTGAGAGTGAAGTGTGTGTGAAGTGTGAGAAGAGTGTTTAAATACCCTAAACAAAACGCATGCAAAACGACACACAAATCAGCGTTAGTACAAAAACCAAGATAGCACGCTTAGAGGGAGAAATGATTATGGCTCATTAATGAATGTCTAATCCCAACAGTATGCACACTGCTCGAGGAGATCTCAAACGTCTGCCCTTTGAATTTCTTCTGGACAGCTGTCTAGAAGTTCCAAGGTTAGACGCTAAGTGCTCCACGTGGTTTGATGTATCTGATCTTCAGGAATACCAAAGGATTGGTTCCTGGAGATTTCTAACTCAGATATCTTCTTAACTTGGTAGAAGTATCAGAGTCAGAGGCAGAAGCTCATTTGTTTATGTCAGAGTCTCATTTTACATCTTCAGAGGCACAATTTATTCAGGGCAAATTTGAATGTTCATATTTTCTAAGATAAAAAGAAATCTATCTTCAGCTAAAGGCTTAGTAAATATATCTACCCATTGATGATCTGTATCAATGAACTTCAATGTTACTATCCCTTTCTGAACATAGTCTTTGATAAAATGATTTTTTATTTCAATGTGCTTAGCTCTGGAGTGTAGAATGAGATTCTTACTTAAACAAATGGCAGCAGTATTATCACAGAAGATAGGAATGTTACTCTCGAAGATTTGCAGATCTTCTAGCTGATTCTTCATCCAGAGCATCTGAGTTGTGCACAGTGATGCTGAGATGTATTCTGCTTCTGTAGTTGATAGAGCGATAGTTGACTGTCTTTTGCTGGCCCAGGATATCAGATTATTTCCTAGGAGCTGGCAGTTTCCAGACGTGCTTTTTCGTTCCAATCTATCTCCTGCATAATCTGCATCACAGTAACCCGAAAGTCTATACTCTGATGTTTTCTCATACATCAGGCCCAGGTTAGGGGTTCCTTTCAGATATTTGAGAATTCTCTTAACTGCTGTTAAGTGAGTTTCTCTAGGATCTGATTGGAATCTGGCACAGAGACAGACACTAAAGAGAATATCAGGTCGAGTAGCAGTCAGATAGAGAAGGGAGCCTATCATACCACGATAGAGCTTCTGACAAACCTTTTTACTGACTTCTTCCTTTTCAAGAATGCACGTTGGATGCATGGGAGTCTTTGCAGAGTTGCATTCAGCCATGTCAAATTTCTTCAGAACGTCTTTTATATATTTGCTTTGATGAACGTACGTGACTTCTGAAGTTTGGTTAATTTGAATTCCTTAAAAGAACTTTAGTTCTTGCATTAAGCTCATTTCAAATTCTGCCTGCATTAACTCAGAAAATTCTTGACAAACAGAGGCGTTAGCAGAACCAAAAATAATATCATCAACGTATATCTGGCATATCATGAGATCATTGTTAAGGTTCTTACAGAAGAGTGTCGAGTCAACTTTCCCTCTGATAAAATTGTGTTCCAGAAGAAAATTACTTAACCGTTCATACCAAGCTCTGGGAGCTTGTTTAAGTCCATATAAAGATTTTTTAAGTTTAAAAACATGTTCTGGGAAAATTGGATTTTCAAAACCTGGAGGTTGGTTGACATACACTTCTTCTGATATATAACCATTAAAGAATGCGCTCTTGACATCCATTTGATATAATTTAATAGAATGGTTAATAGCAAAAGATACAAGAAGACGAATAGATTCTAACCTTGCGACTGGAGCAAAGGTTTCATTGTAGTCAATACCTTCTTGTTGACTGTAACCTTGAGCTACCAGTCGAGCTTTGTTTCTGACGACTTCTCCTTTCTCATTCAGCTTATTTCTGAATACCCATCTGGTTCCAATGACGTGAGTTCCTCTGGGCTTGGGAACAAGATCCCAGACATCATTCTTTGTAAATTGATCTAGTTCTTCTTGCATGGCTGAAACCCAGTCGTTATCTTGAAGTGCTTCATCACTTGACGTAGGCTCGATCAGAGACACTAGTCCCAGAGGAGTATCTTCAGAGGTCCTGAAGGTAGATCTGGTTCTGACAGGTTCGTCCTTGTTACCCAGAATCAATTCTTCAGATACGTTGATACGACTTTTAGCTTTCTTGGGGATTACTGTGGAAATAATTTCCTCAGAGTTCTGAGTGGCAGTTGCTTCTGGAGCTTTATCAGATCCTGCAAGAGTGATTTCTAAATCTGCAAAATTTTCAACTAGCTTTGACTTTTCAGGGTCAAGCTTATCATCAAATCTAACATGAATTGATTCTTCCACAATTTTGGTTTCTGTGTTGTATACTCTGTAGCCTTTAGAGCGTTCTGAGTATCCTAACATAATACCTTTCTGTGCTTTGGAATCAAACTTGTTCAGATGTTCTTTAGTGTTTAAAATAAAGCAAGAGCATCCAAATGGATGGAAATATGAAATGTTTGGTTTCCTTCCTTTACACAGTTCATAGGGAGTCTTTTCCAGAATAGGTCTTATAGAGATTCTATTATGAATGTAACACGCTATATTTACAGCTTCGGCCCAAAAGTGCTTAGCCACATTAGTTTCGTTGATCATAGTTCTGGCCATCTCTTGGAGTGTCCTATTCTTCCTCTCTACAACTCTATTTTGTTGTGGAGTTCTAGGGCAGGAGAAATCATGGGATATTCCATTAGAGTCAAATAATTCCTCAAAGGATTTATTTTCGAATTCCCCACCATGATCACTTCTGACTCTGATGATTTTAGAGTCAAATTCTTTTTGCACTTTGGAGCAGAAACTAGTGAATACAGAGTGAGACTCACTCTTGTGTTTGAGGAATTTCACCCATGTCCAGCGACTGAAATCATCAACAATAACTAGTCCGTACTTCTTTCCATTGACTGATGCTGTTTTCACAGGACCAAATAAATCAATGTGAAGAAGTTCCAGAGGCTTAGAGGTGGTAACAATAGTTTTCTTTTTGAAATAGGTTTTTGAAAATTTTCCTTTCTGACATGCTTCACATAAAGCATCTGAAGAAAACTTCAGTTTAGGTAGGCCTCTGACTAACTCGAGTTTATTTAGCTGAGATAGTTTTCTCATGCTAATGTGGCCCAAGCGTCTATGCCATACCCATTGCTCTTCGTGAACAGACATCAGACATTTCACATTTTGTTCTTTTAAATCAGAAAGATTAATTTTATAAATATTGTTTTTCCTCTTGCCTGTGAATAGGACAGAACCATTGTTTTGATTTATGGCTTTACATGTTTTTTGATTAAAGATTACATCATAACCGTTATCACTTAATTGACTTATGGATAACAGATTATGCATTAATCCTTCTACATAAAGGACATCAGATATAGAGGGAAGAGTACCATTACCAATAGTTCCGGAGCCTCTGATCCTTCCTTTCTGATCTCCTCCGAAGCCTACGAATCCAACGTCTTTAAGTTCCAGGCTTTGGAACATAGACTTTCTTCCCGTCATGTGTCGCGAGCATCCAGAGTCCAGGTACCATGACTGGTGTTTGAACTTTGCTGCATAGGATATCTGCAACATAAACAATCTTATCTTTTGGTACCCAAAGTCTCTTGGGTCCTTTCTGATTAGTTTTCCCAGAGTTTCTTATAACTTTGGGTTTTCTAGCATTTTCAAATTTTTGTTCTTGTGTGTGTGTGTAGTGATATGAAAATGGAGATTTGAGTTGGTCGCTAGTAGAAGTTTTATCTTCCTTAGGATCATACCCAATTCCCTTTTTATTGTTTTGACTGACTCCATAAATCATGGATGCCATAACACTCCTTCCTATCCCATTTTTCAGAAATTCTTGAAAGGCTTCTTCGTATTTATAAATTATTGTATTTGAAGTCTGTGGAGCTTGAGACAACGCTTCTTCCAGTTCTAAACGATGTTTAATTGCTCCATCTCTTTGTAATGTTAAAGATCTGATTTCATCTTCTCGTTTTAGAATTGTCATCTCAAGTTTGCCACATTCTTCAAATTTTGCTTCAAGACAGCCTTTTATTGCTTTAAACTTTTGTTTTAATTTCTGATATGAGCTAAGAGTTTCTGACAAGCATGATTCTAGATCAGATCGAGAGATTTCAGAAAATACCTCTTCAGATTCTTCATCTGAACTGTTCCTGGATGTGGTAGCCATGAATGCCACATTTGCCTGTTCATCAGAGTCAGATTCTGATGAGTCAGATTCGCTATCATCCCAGGTAGCCATTAATCCTTTCTTTGTCCTGAAGGTATTTTTCTTGAAGCTTTCTTTTCTGGAACTGTCTTTCTTTAGCTTAAGGCATTCATTCCTGTAGTGACCTGTTTCTTTACATTCATAACAAGTAATATCTTTGTTAGTTTTACCTTTTGAGGTTGATTCTGATCGATCCCCTCTGGGTCTTGGTCTTCTGAAGTTGTTGTTCCTCTTTTTCCAGAGTTGTTTAACTCTTCTGGTCAGGAGGGACAATTCTTCTTCCTCATCAGAATCCTCTTGTTCAGAGTCATCTGCATCATCTGTCTCGGCCTGGAATGCTTTGGTTCTGTCAGATTTGCGTCTTTCAGGTCTGGACTTTAATGCTACAGACTTGTTCTTTTTCTAAGGTTCGTCTTCCTCTAGTTCTATCTCATGGCTTCTGAGAAACTAACAAGCTCTTCAAGACTGATATTGTTCAGATCTTTAGACAGCTTCAGAGCAGTGACCATGGGTCTCCACTTCTTTGGCAAGCTTCTGACTATCTTTTTGACGTGGTCTGCAGTTGTGTACCCTTTGTCTAGAACTTTGAGACCTGCAATAAGAGTTTGGAATCTAGAGAACATTACCTCTATGGCTTCATCATCCTCCATTTTGAAGGCTTCATATTTCTGGATAAGCGCCAGAGCCTTTGTCTCTTTGACTTGAGAGTTTCCTTCACGAGTCATCCTTAGAGAGTCAAGTATGTCTTTCGCTGTATCTCTGTTGGTGATCTTTTCATACTCGTTGTAAGATATAGCATTGAGAAGTATGGTTCTGGCCTTGTGATGATTTTTGAAAACTCGCTTCTGATCATCTGACATCATACTTCTGGGAACTTCAACTCCATCCTCTGTGACAGGAGGTTTGTATCCATCTGTGACAATGTCCCAGAGATCAGCATCATAGCCTAGAAAGAAGCTCTCAATCCTATCTTTCCAGTAGTCGAATTTTTCTCCATCAAAGACAGGAGGCTTAGCATTGTAACTGTCTCTTTCATTTGTGTGGGCCATGGTTTTTCTCGTTCTGGATCTCTCTACAATGTTAAGTGTTTGATTAGAAAATCAATAACAGAGCCGAAGCTCTGATACCAATTGAAGGTGAGAAAAACAAGAAAGGGGGGTTTGAATTGTTTTGGAAAGTAAGCATTTTTTCAGACAAAGACCACACAAGGAATTTATACTGGTTCGCTTATAACACAAAGCTACTCCAGTCCACCCGGCCAAGGTGATTTCGCCTTCAACAAGGACTTAATCCACTATTCTTGAAAGATAGTTTACAACCAACGTCTAAGAGAAAGATCTCTTAGTCCTCTCAAGTATACAGACTGCGCAGAGTCACTTGAGGAAATAAAACAATAGATAAAAAGACAATGTAATCTAGAATGCTTCTAGGATAAGCAAAGTATTACAACAGTAAGATCAAAAGAATGTTTTACGTTCTAAGCAAAAGCTTCGTGAAAGATTGAGAGAGAGAGAGTAAAACGTTTATGTGCGTTGGTGTCTCTCAATGCTGTTTGTTGTCCTTTATATAGGGGTGAAAGGACCGTTTGAAATTGATGGCAGATGATTTGTCTTGAATAGGAATTAATGCCATAACTTTTGTTGTTTCTTGCCAAAACAACTTTGTCTCCCTGAATAACTTCTTTCCAATAATAGTTTCTTTCCATTTGAGATTGAAGTTGCCGTTACTCTTTCTGAATTAGAAAACCCATTATCAGAGTCTACGTGACTCTGGGAATCTTGGAATCTTGCTATGTTGATTCGGAGCTTCTGATGATGTCTTCAGATGACGCTGAGAGCTTCTGGAATGATATACTGTTGTTCAGAGTCAGAACCTCTAGAGTGCACTCCTTCTTCAGATGCTTCTGATATTCTGCTGTTTTGCTCAGAGTTAGAACTTCTTGAGCGTGTTTCTTCTTCAGATGCTTCTGATCTTCTGGTAATTTGTATCTGATATGATTCTGTATCTGATGACGCAATCAGATTCCTTTCTTTTTGTTTAGAGTCCTGCACACTTAGAAACTTTTCGTTAGAGTACCATTTTTGGTTTCATCCTTTGTTATCATCAAAATCTTGGAATCTGTTGTAGAACAGTTTTTGTTCTTACAGAAAGGTCTGAGGAAGAAGATGACACGTTGGTCAATCTTGTGAAAACAAGTGTAGCAAAAAGACTGAGAAAAAGGAAGAGTATTGCTGAGATAAGAACAAATAGGAAAGAGAAAAGGGTTGCTGGTATAGGTCCCTCCAAAGCTTGGAGTAAAGTAGAGGTTAGGAAGAAGAAAGAAAGTGAGAGTTCTGAATCTGATGAGAATGTCGAAGACGATGTCCCAGACATCTCCTTTGACAAAAGAGAGGCTGTAAAGAAGTCTACCAACAGAATTTCTGCTGAGCACCTAGACAAATGGAGGTTTGTCACTCAGAGAAGGGTTGAATTTGAAAGAGAATTGGGGAAAGAAACTGTTGAAGTGAAGGAAGTAATGGAGTTAATCAAGGCAGTTGGTCTTATGAAAAATGTGACTGCTCTGCCTCAATGCTATGAGGGCCTAGTCAAAGAATTCATTGTAAACATTCCTGAAGAAAGTTATGAGGTCTGCAAAGTGGTTGTTAGGGGTAAGTGGGTAAAACTTTCACACACCATCATCAACAGATTCATAGGGGGAGGAACAAATGGAGGGGTAGATCTAGAGACCACAGATAATGAGATCTGTAGGATGATCACAGCTGGCCAGGTTAAGGAATGGCCTAGTAGGAAACACCTATGAGCTAGTAAACTAACTGTCAAGTATGCCATCTTACACAAGATTGGTTCAGCAAATTGGGTACCTACTAATCACATATCTACCATCTCCATTGCTCTTGGGAGGATCATTCATGCCATTGGAACTAAGATGAATTATGACTTTGGAAAGTTTATGTTTGATCAAACCATCAGACATGCCTCCACCAACGCTGTAAAGTTGCCTATTGCATTCCCTTCCATCATCTGTGGCATCATCCTGAGTCAACAACCAGGAATCCTAAGTGCTAGTGATATTCCAAGCAGGAGGAAGACCCCTCTATCAATTCACTATAAGCTTTTTGAGGGTAGTCATGTCAATGATATTGTCATGACATCTGCAAGAAGGGAACCTGCATGTCAAGGGAACCTAATTGACCAACTAAGAGAAACCTGCATGGAATTGGAGAATGGTATAAATGTGGCCAAAGCAAGAAAAGAAGCTTTGGAAGCTCTTATTTATAGCCTGGAAAAGGAGGAGATAGAAAAAGCTGGTAAGGACTCAGAGGCAAAAGCACAGTCATGTACCAACTCTGAAAGCTCTGATGGCTCTGAAGATGAAGAAGAAGGCGAAGATGATACTTCTTCCTCTGATTGATGGTTCCTCCTCTTGTTTGTTAAAGAATGAAGACGGTGAAGCTGGTGGGTCTGATGTTCTGAGAGATGTTCCGCTGCTGCTGCAATATGGAGTTATTTGTTTTTGTATTTTGTGGCAGTCCTCTTGATGCTTGTTATGTAATATTTAGGGCTCTTAATGAGTTCCTTGGATTTGTTCATTATTCTAGCTATCACAACTGTGTTTAATGTTGTTGTGTACTTCCTGAATATTCTGTTTTAACATGCTTAATGTTATAACATCAGTTTTAACCTTCTCTGCTAGGCTAATAGACATTTATTTTGTCTGATTGGTCACCTTTGGTCAATTTTGACTAAAAAGGGGGAGAAGTGCTTGATATGGAAGTTGGATGTGTCTGAACAGAAGTATAGCTATTATTGAAAGAGGAGCATGTGCTGATGTTGAAGCAGATGTCAGTATGACATTCTGGCTGGTAGAGGTGCTGGAGTTATAGTAGCTGTTATATTTGATGCATGCACAGATTTAGGGGGAGAAGAAGTACCCTGGTGCATTGTGCATTTGTGTGTCTTACTAGTTGCATCCATAACTAGTAATTATGTTGATTGTTGCACAGTTTTAGGGGGAGGAGAAGTACCCTTGTGCATGTGTGTATTACTAGTAGCCATAGGTAGTAATTGTTTTGCTTCTGCTGCTGATTAAACTTCTTTTATGTTGTTTAACTGCTGATAATTTGCCTTGTGAACAAAAAGGACAGATATATGTTTTAGCCAAAATTTGCCAAAGGGGGAGTTTGTTGATTTTAAGTGTTGGCAGCAATTTTGGAAAAACAAAGAGTGTTCACAAGATGTCATGTGTGATGTCTTAACATGAGATATCCTATGTACCTGCTGGAGTTAAAGAACATGTGCAAGCAGGATTGTTTCAGAATGCCACATACAATGACAAGGCTTCTGATATTGGTTGTACCTGCTGGAGCTTATATGGAAGACATGTTCATGCAGGATTGTTTCAGATGACATACACAATGTCATGGTATCTGATATGGTTGTACCTGCTATAAAAGGAAATTGGATTATGCAGGATTTTTCTAGGATGTCAGACCCGATGTCATGACATCCTGTACACAGAACATTCAGTATGAATGTCTGGTGTTTTGTGATTGCACAAGTATTGGCAATCATTGTTTGATTGAAGATATGGCTAGCTGGCGCATTCAATCAGGGATTTCAACCAGATTTGATTATTTTCCAAGGAGATCATTACAGCTGTTATAAAAAGATTTGATTGGAAAATATATTTAGGGTTTTCAAGATATCCAAGCCCAGCAGATTGCTTCTATAAAAAGGGGCTTAGAAAACCTATTTGAACACACAACCAAGACTGAGCGAAATTAAGAGAGAGAGCTAGGGTTTGTGTCTGTAGGTCATTCAAGTCATCCATTGATGATTGAATTGGACTGATTTGTCTTCTTGATCAAAGCTGTGAAGCAAGATCAAGAGTGTGTCTTCTTGATTGAAACTGTGAAGTAAAATCAAGAGTTTTGTAATTGAAAAGTATTTTCTTTTCACAAGGATTGTTGTTTAAAATCACGGGTGTGTGATTGTAAGGGAAGTGAGTGGGTTCTCATATCTAAGAGTGCTTAGGTAGAAGTTGCACGGGTAGAGATTAGGTGAGAAAGACTGTAACTTGTTGAAGTGTACGGATAGTCTTTGAACTAATTCTATTATAGTGAATTTCCTTCCTGGCTTGGTAGCCCCCAGACGTAGGTGAGTTGCACCGAACTGGGTTAACAATTGCTTGTCTGATTTGGTTTACAATTCTGTTTTTTATTTCCATTGTGTATTAACAGATATTAGTGTCGTAACATCACCTTCGACATCTTATAACTGATACCAGAATTTCAATTGGTATCAGAGCAAGCATCCTGCTCTGGCTCTGGGTGAGATCTAGGGAGAATACTTTCTGGTACAATGGAGAGGGATGGAGGATCTGTTCATAGGCCACCAATTTTGGATGGTTCTAACTATGACTATTGGAAACCAAGAATGGTAGCCTTTTTAAAATCCCTTGATAGCAAGGCGTGGAAAGCTGTCTTGACAGGCTGGGTGCATCCTGTTGTTACTAAAGAAGGAGAAGCCACTACTGAGAAAAAGCCTGAAGAACAATGGTCCAAGGAGGAGGATGACCTAGCCCTTGGGAATTCTAAAGCTTTGAATGCCATCTTCAATGGAGTGGACAAGAACATCTTCAGATTGGTAAACAATTGTGAAATAGCTAAAGATGCTTGGGACATTCTCAAGACCACTCATGAAGGCACATCCAGGGTAAAGATGTCTAGACTGCAACTACTCACCTCCAAGTTTGAAAACTTAAGGATGAAAGAAGAAGAGAATATTCATGAATTTCACATGAGTATCCTTGAAATTGCTAATGCCTCAGGAGCCCTGGGAGAAAAGATGACAAATGAAAAACTGGTAAGAAAAATTCTCAGGTCACTCCCCAAGAGATTTGCTATGAAGGTAACTGCAATAGAAGAATCTCAAGACATCTCCAACATGAGGGTAGATGAGCTAATTGGTTCCCTCCAAACCTTTGAGTTAGGGTTGAATGATGGTGTTGAAAGGAAAACAAAGAGCATTGCCTTCATGTCAAACACAGAAGAGGATAAGAGTCAGGAGGGTGATGAAGATCTTGTCAATGAAGTAGCTATGTTGGGAAGGCAGTTCAATAAACTGTTGAAAAAAATGGATGTAAGATCAAAGGCAAATGTCAAGAACATCTCATCTGACATCAGTAAATCCAACAATGCTGGAAGAAGAGCAAGAGCAGATGAGAAGCTCAAAGAAGGAAAAGAGGTTCAGTGCTATGAATGTAATGGGTATGGACACGCCAGGACTGAATATGGTACCTACCTCAAGAAGAAGAAGAAGATGAGTCTTGCTGCCACCTGGTCAGATGAGAGTGATACAAAGGAGGCTGCAAATCTTGTGACTGCTTTGATAGGAAGATGGGAATCTGATGAAGAATGAAATGATGGTGAAGTAACCTTTGAGGAACTGGCCTCTACCTACAGAGAGTTGTGTCAGAAAAGTGTAGAGCTGAACAAACCGTCTTTAAACCAGAAGAAAGACATAACTCAACTTGAGAATGAGAAGGTAGAATACTTGGAAACCATCTCCAAATTGAAAACAGAAGTTGTGGCTCTAAAGGTCAAGCTAGATGAAGATCAACAAGTTGAGAGCCAGAAGATAGTTCAACTGGAGAAAGAAAAAGCAGAACAAGTAGAAACCATCTTCAAGCTAAAAACTGAAGTTGTGTTCTTAAACTCAAAACTAGAAGAGACAACCAAGTATGTAAGGATGTTGAACAATGGATCTGACTCCTTAGACAAGATTCTTCAAACTAGACAAATCACAGGAGTCAAATCTGGAATAGGGTACCATAAAACTAAGGTTGAAAGTAGTTACACTGGCTGCAAACCTAAAGCTAAACCCAAATGCAGCAATAGTAAGAACAGTTCCAAGAAGTCACATCATATGTCACATCATCAGAAGAAAGAACAGCAGAAAGACAAACACCAAAGATGGAGATGTCATTATTGTGGGAAATTTGGACACTCAAAGCCCTTCTGCTATAAGCTGTATGGTTACCCTACCCCCTTTCATCAACATCATCAAAAGAGAAAACAGCAGGATGGCAAACACCAAAAATGGAGATGTCAATACTGTGGGAAATCTGGACACTCTAGGTCTTCCTGTTATAAGGTGTATGGTTATCCTAGCCATGTTCATCAACAGACTCACTATCAACCCAGACCCACACATTACAGGCCTATCAACAAGAAGCAATGGGTTCCTAAGACTAATGTTACAAGTCTAATGGCTCACAAAGAAGAGTGGTATTTTGATAGTGGATGCTCTAGACACATGACTAGGAACTCAGACTTGATAACTGATCTTCACCCTCATGACTTAAGCTATGTAACCTTTGGTGATGGAGCTAAAGGTGAAATAAAGGGGATAGGCAAGCTTGAGTGTCCTGGAGTTCCTAAACTTGATAATATTCTACTGGTCAAGGGCTTTACTTCAAATTTAATAAGCATCAGTCAGCTAGGGGATCAAGGTCTGAATATCATCTTCACTAAAACTGAATGTCTGATTGTGAACAAAGACAGTGAAGTAATTATGAAAGGAATCAGGACCAACAACAACTGCTACATGTGGAGCTCTCAAATGGATAACCCCTCTAAGATGAGTACAGTTGCAAGAAGAATCATCAAGGGAAAAGAAAAGTGTCAGATAAGGATGCTAAGACCGAACCTCAAGGAAGAAAAGGTCATGATGGCCCAAACACCTGAACATATGACTGGTGGTATGAAGTCTGAAGCTGGAACAGAGACACAAGGGACTATTGAGATAAATAAAATATCAGTTGTAAGCAACAATTCCCAACCAGGGTTGATGAAATTACAGATAATTGTCTACAATATCACAATCGATGCTGTGACATTGTATTATGACAACCTGTATGGCACATCTATGTCCAAAGATCATATTCAGCACAGTTGGACCAAGTACATTATTTGCTTTCATCACTCATGTAGAAAATACATGGAAAACAAACTCATAGTTCTACAGCATGAAATACAACTAACCAACAGGACTGCAAAGGATTTGTATGATGTTCAACTGAAAGATGAAAAGGGAAAATTAGGGGCTTGGCTTCCTGAGAAAATATGGCAATTAATGTGGAGTGGAAAAGGCAGGAAAAATATTGTCTGCCCAATGAAAAGAAAAAGCCACATTAATAATGAATCATCTCCTAGTATTGGAAATATCATCCATTTCATTAGCACGCCCTGCCTGAATACAATTTTTTCTATCTTCATCATTCTACTCAGAAAACCTCTGCTAGGGCAAAGAAACTCTTCTCAGAAGTTCAACAACATGTCTCAACATCCATCAACATCCAGCTCAAAACCCTTTCATATAAGAACTTCCTCCATGGAAAGTTTAGATGAAGATCTGATGGACGTAACCCCTCTACGCATGATACCAGGTGACGTTTCTGGCTCCCCTTCCATTGCCGAAGCTAAGCAAGGTAGCACTCCAGAAAAATCTCCTGATAAAAAGGACATGCACTCTACTGATCACATCATAAGAAACCTAGTTACTGAGATACTGAATGAAGAGCATGGAGTCAAGGACATTTTTACCCCTCTGTCCAGAAGGGACCCCTCTCCTGAGGAGGAAACCCAAGCTCAAAAAGATGATGACTCATCTAAAACAGAGAAGGAAGTAGCTATTGAGAGACTATGTTCTCTTAGAAAAAACTTACCTAGCATGTCCCCTAATACTACTCAGGACATTGAGGAAGAAAGGTCTGAGGAAGAAGATGACACGTTGGTCAATCTTGTGAAAACAAGTGTAGCAAAAAGACTGAGAAAAAGGAAGAGTATTGCTGAGATAAGAACAAATAGGAAAGAGAAAAGGGTTGCTGGTATAGGTCCCTCCAAAGCTTGGAGTAAAGTAGAGGTCAGGAAGAAGAAAGAAAGTGAGAGTTCTGAATCTGATGAGAATGTCGAAGACGATGTCCCAGAGATCTCCTTTGACAAAAGAGAGGCTGTAAAGAAGTCTTCCAACAGAATTTCTGCTGAGCACCTAGACAAATGGAGGTTTGTCACTCAGAGAAGGGTTGCAGTTGAAAGAGAATTGGGGAAAGAAACTGTTGAAGTGAAGGAAGTAATGGAGTTAATCAAGGCAGCTGTTCTTATGAAAAATGTGACTGCTCTGCCTCAATGCTATGAGGGGCTAGTCAAAGAATTCATTGTAAACATTCCTGAAGAAAGTTATGAGGTCTACAAAGTGGTTGTTAGGGGTAAGTGGGTAAAACTTTCACCAACCATCATCAACAGATTCATAGGGAGAGGAACAAATGGAGGGGTAGATCTAGAGACCACAGATAATGAGATCTGTAGGATGATCACAGCTGGCCAGGTTAAGGAATGGCCTAGTAGGAAACACCTATCAGCTAGTAAACTAACTGTCAAGTATGCCATCTTACACAAGATTGGTTCAGCAAATTGGTTACCTACTAATCACATATCTACCATCTCCATTGCTCTTGGGAGGATCATTCATGCCATTGGAACTAAGATGAATTATGACTTTGGAAAGTTTATGTTTGATCAAACCATCAAACATGCCTCCACCAACGCTGTAAAGTTGCCCATTGCATTCCCTTCCATCATCTGTGGCATCATCCTGAGTCAACAACTAGGAATCCTAAGTGCTAGTGATATTCCAAGCAGGAGGAAGACCCCTCTATCAATTCACTATAAGCTTTTTGAGGGTAGTCATGTCAATGATATTGTCATGACATCTGCAAGAAGGGAACCTGCATCTCAAGGGAACCTAATTGACCAACTAAGAGAAACCTGCATGGAATTGGAGAATGGTATAAATGTGGCCAAAGCAAGAAAAGAAGCTTTGGAAGCTCTTATTTATAGCCTGGAAAAGGAGGAGATAGAAAAAGCTGGTAAGGACTCAGAGGCAAAAGCACAGTCATGTACCAACTCTGAAAGCTCTGATGGCTCTGAAGATGAAGAAGAAGGCGAAGATGATACTTCTTCCTCTGATTGATGGTTCCTCCTCTTGTTTGTCAAAGAATGAAGACGGTGAAGCTGGTGGGTCTGATGTTCTGAGAGATGTTCCGCTGCTGCTGCAATATGGAGTTATTTGTTTTTGTATTTTGTGGCAGTCCTCTTGATGCTTGTTATGTAATATTTAGGGCTCTTAATGAGTTCCTTGGATTTGTTCATTATTCCAGCTATCACAACTGTGTTTAATGTTGTTGTGTACTTCCTGAATATTCTGTTTTAACATGCTTAATGTTATAATATCAGTTTTAACCTTCTCTGCTAGGCTAATAGACATTTATTTTGTCTGATTGGTCACCTTTGGTCAATTTTGACTAAAAAGGGGGAGAAGTGCTTTATATGGAAGTTGGATGTGTCTGAACAGAAGTACAACTATTATTGAAAGAGGAGCACAAGTGCTGATGTTGAAGCAGATGTCAGTATGACATTCTGGTTGGTACAAGTGCTGGAGTTACAGTAGCTGTTATATTTGATGCATGCACAGATTTAGGGGGAGAAGAAGTACCCTGGTGCATTGTGCATTTGTGTGTCTTACTAGTTGCATCCATAACTAGTAATTCTGTTGATTGTTGCACAGTTTTAGGGGGAGGAGAAGTACCCTTGTGCATGTGTGTATTACTAGTTGCCATAGCTAGTAATTGTTTTGCTTCTGCTGCTGATTAAACTTCTGTTATATTGTTAAACTTCTGTTTGTTGATTCTAAGTGTTGGCAGCAATTTTGGAAAAACAAAGAGTGTTCACAAGATGTCATGTGTGATGTCTTAACATGAGATATCCTATGTACCTGCTGGAGTTAAAGAACATGTGCAAGCAGGATTGTTTCAGAATGCCACATACAATGACAAGGCTTCTGATATTGGTTGTACCTGCTGGAGCTTATATGGAAGACATGTTCATGCAGGATTGTTTCAGATGACATACACAATGTCATGGTATCTGATATGGCTGTACCTGCTATATAAGGAAATTGGATTATGCAGGATTTTTCTAGGATGTCAGACCCGATGTTGTTGCACCCCAAAATTTTCCCTCTATTTTTAACTCTAACCAATTTTTTGTTTCACATTCATTTGCATCATCTTCATAGCATAACATTTTTTTTCTGTCTTAATATTAGCCGGAATAATTTCTCGGAATTTACAAACAGACTGGTCAAATTAACTTTTTAACTGTGCCTAAAATTAGTCAACGAAAAAATGTCAAGTTTAAGTTTGCAAATGTCGGTAACATTAATCTGCGGTTCACGTGGTTTAATTTGACATGCTAAAAATATTTTTACGACTATTTTTGGTCATATGTTGATCAGTCTGAGCAGTTTAAACGGTCATAATTTTTATTTCAAAATCCGACCAAACGCTGTATTTTTCCGAGTCATTTATTTCGCGCTGATTATTTTGACGTGTTCATTTTATTTTTTCGAGCATTTTGGTGCCCGACTTTTTTTTTTTTTGAGTCTATTTATTTTTATATTGGGTCTAGAATAAATAAATAGGTTAATTAGTTTTTATTTTAATTTTAACTATTTTAATTATTTAACTTTATTTAGTTTTAATTTAATATGGGGTCTAGAATAAATAAATAGGTTAATTAGTTTTTATTTTAATTTTAACTATTTTAATTATTTAACTTTATTTAGTTTTTAATTTAATATTGGGTTTCAAAATAAACTTAGGCCCATTATCATTAACCTAATTTGTTCCTATATATATTTACTAGCATGACTGATAGAGGGAGGCCAAAAGACAGAACAAAAAAGAGAAACTGAGAGTGGCTGATCTATACTATCGTACACACAGTTTGGTAATAGTTTATATATGATATATACTTTATCTATTTTGTTGATATATTTGTTACTGTATTTCAAATACATGTTCATATATGTAACTAGTGTGTTAATATATATATTATATATATATATATATATATATATATATATATATATTTCTATTTTATGTTATAATTTGATTATGTTTTCGGATCGGATCGTGTCAATACGCCGTTTTCACATATACGTGTATGAGGCGTGACATTTGTGTTATCCGATCCAGTTGCGATGATCGCAATTTTGCGCTAGCAACGCCGTTGTTTTTTTAATTCATTTTTTTTATATACATATATTTAGATCTGCACATTTTTTTTCATAACTAACCACCCTGATTTTTCCTAAACCCTGACAATTTCGCCACAAACTCTAAATTTCAAACCTAAAACTTTAACCGTGTTGTTTCCTCTAAACCATAAACCTTTTCTTAAACCTTAACAAACTTATTATTATTTCCTATTTTCGCTCATATTTATGTTATTCATACACTGTAACTGCTTCGCCCTTGTAATATTTTAAGTTTTAACTTGTAATATTTTCAGTTTTACTTTTCGCAATCTTTATTATGTAACTGCACCAAAGCGTTGTAATAATTAGGGTTTTATTTCTGCCATTGATTTTTGCCATTTTATTTTCTGCCATTTAAATTCCTGCCATTGATCCTATATTAACTGCGTGGTTTAGTAATGTAGGGCGTGAAAACCTACTAAATTAATTATTAATATTTTTCTATAACCTTTATTATTTTTGTAAATAAATAATAAATACTAACTATTTTAATAACTTTTTTTATACTTACTTATAATAATAAATCCTTATATATTTTGTAAATAAAATCTAATTGACCATTTTTCTAATTGAATAATAATAATAAACCTATTAATCTAATAATTTGATATTTTCTATAATCTTTATTTATTTTGTAAATAACTAACTTAATATTTTTCATATAACTCTTTATTTTATAATTTGTACATTAATGTATTTAAATTCTTTTATTATTACTAATTTATTTTAAACTCATATTTTTCTAATAACTTCTAAAAAAATCTAACTTGTTTAACCTAAAATGATTTCTTTTAAAATTCTAACCTTTTTATTATCACTTTATTATTATTGTTATTTTATTATTGCTTTATTACCATTGTTTATTTATTATTTTATTATTATTTGCTTTTATCTATTCTATTTTTGCTTCATTATTTTCCTTATTTTAATTTTGTTTTATTTATAATATTATGAACAAATGTATAGGTTGTAAATTTATTCTTTCTCGCCTGATTATTATGTATCTGTCTCATAGCCATGTAATAGTTTAGGAATTTATTTTTCTTGCTTTTATTTTTTATAAATATTTATTGCGTGGTTAGTAATTTAGGGAGTGCAAAAAACTAACTGTAAATAATTGAACTTAGAAAATTAAATTCAAGACAAATATCTGAAAAATAACACTCACACATGTAAGTCGATCTTTGATCGCCATCTGTGCTTCCTAGGGTATTCCTCTTGGTTGTCTTCTTTAAATGGTCAAGTCCCTCGAAAATAGGGGTGTCTTAAGCAAAGTCCCTTCAAACAGAAAAATCATCAAGTCCCTATAAACTTAAAAGATCAAGTCCCTACGAGGTTGCCTACGATATAATGATCTTGTCCCTTCGGTAAATATGATGATAGTCCCTACGAGTTGCTAAAGACACCCCTTATGTTGCCTTCATTGACCATCCGATGACCCTACGCCCGTCCCTTAAACACGTCCAAGGTAATGACTACCTATTCCTTAATAATAGGGACAGTCTTACCATTGAAAGAATATACGAGAACATGAAAGACTTAATCTAGGGTAGGTATCTCATAGTTACTTGCTCACACTTCTCAAAATTACTTTTACACCTCACAATTTCTAAACTAGGCTTTGTATACACCCATACGAGGGTCATTACAAAGTACTTAAAGAAATTTTCTAATCACACACTACACTCTTGCAAACAAACAAAGTGAGCTAAGTAACTAAGAGCCCATGGATAACCATGGATATAAAGGGTGCTAATACCTTCCCTTTGTATAACCTACCCCCCGAACTCAAAATCTTTTTAAGGTCTTTCCTGTTCTTTTATGTCCTTTCCTTTTGGATAAAATAAAAGTCGGTGGCGACTCTTTCTATCCGCAACATTTAACTAAAGTCAGTTCTCCCACCGTGTTACAGAACTGGCGACTCTGCTGGGGATTTAATAAAAGAGGGGTAGCCTTAGGAATTAGATCACTTTAAAATTGTTTGCCTTGTTTGCTTTATACTTATCTGTTGGGTGCTCTTATGTGTGAAAGACCCTAACCCGGATCTAGTGTACCTTAGGTAAATGGCAATAGACCAAGGAAACTGTACGGCGTATATCGATATGGTTGATCTGGTGGCCATAGTTAGTGTGACTTCTTGGTTGGTGCTTATGTTCCTTAAGCAAGTTGAGGATAATATGAGGCTGCCATATGTTGTCAATACACTAACTGACTTTTAGAACCCTAGTCATCCCATCTTGGCCTTTAGAAAGTAGTGAGATAACCGGCTTTGGTGAAGACTGAAGTTGGTTGATACTTGATACTACACTCATTGAGATCCTAAACTTGGAGGGTTTTGGTTGGCAAGTAAGTTGCCTACTGAACAACCACCCTTGTGAAGGATCAATGATTTTGAGATCCCTTAGAACCTAGTTACTTTTGTAGGACAAGATGAATCAACTAAACTTCACGGGAGGGTACTTACCTTTAAACCTCATGCAAGCCTTCAAACCTAGGGCTATTGTGTGACTTGTTTGTGTGTGCCACATGTTTGTGATTGAGCATAACATCATAGCATCATCATGCATCATAAGCATAGCATCTTCACTAACCATTTCAAGGACCAAAGGATTTATCTTTATTGCAGGTCATGGCTTCTGCTCGTAGGAATACTATCCGGATCAACTTTGTAGGAATACCTCCTAAGCTTAAGGAATTGGTCTCTCAAGTTTCTGAAAACTCCCAGTTCATCAAGAGGCATGGTCACCTACTGGATCTAGTCACTTCAGGGTTCAATGAAGACATGATGAGTGTCCAGTTTCAGTTCTTTGACCCTAAACATCATTGCTTCACATTTCCCGACTATCAGCTGGTTCCTACAATGGAAGAGTTCTCCAAGCTTCTGGGTATACCTATTCTTGATCAGAAACCCTTCACAGGCTTGGAAAAAGAGCCTAAACCTGAAGTCATTGCTGCAGCCTTACATTTAAAGAAATCAGACATTGTCCTAGAAACAAGGAGTGGAGTTAAGGGTATTCTTGCTAAGGTATTGATGGAGAAAGCTCAAGTATTCCTGAAGGCTATGAGTTATGATGCTTTTGAGGAGATCTTAGCCCTATTGATTTATGGCTTAGTACTTTTCCCCAATCCAGACCAGTTCATAGACGTACACGCCATCAACATATTTCTGACTCGCAATCCAGTGCCTACATTACTTGGAGACATCTTACACTCTCTTCATACCCGTACTACGAAGGCACGAGGAACTCTGATGTGTTGCATACCTCTATTATCTAGGTGGTTTATTTCTCACCTTCCTCGATCAGTGCTGAAGAATGAACAAGGGTTCAGGTGGTCCAAGAGGATTATGTCACTTTCTCATTCAGATATTCATTGGTGCTCTAGATCTATGGAGAATGTTACCATCATTGACCGTTGTGGGGAGTTCCCTAATGTGCCACTCCTTGGCATAAGAGGGGGCATTACCTACAACCCTTCTTTAGCTCTACGTCAGTTTGGTTACGCTCGGACTGATGGTCCTCATGACGTGCTTATTCAGGGTATTGTGTTCGACTACGACAACGATCTTCAAGGTTACCGTCAAAGGTTCATACGAGCATGGGGTAAAGTGAACAAGGTTGACAGCAAGACTCTGGAACCCAAGTACACTATTCCTATGGAACCATATCTCAGATGGGTACGATCTCGTGCTCAGACTCTTATGATGCCATATCCTGCTATCCTGCCAGTTACCATGGAGCCTGTTGCTGAAGGAGATACTTCTTACATCATTCTTCATCCAGACATGCCCACTGACATGGAAGAGTTACAGAGGTCCTGGATCCAGTTGAAGGAGCAAAGAGATACTTTTGAGACTCATTACAAGGCAAGTCAGGAAAGAATCCTGGAGCTAACAAAACAACTTCACGAGGAGCGGAATCTCAACTCATACCTCAACACAAAGAGGAAACGTCCATGGGAGACTTAAAACCCCATTTTTTGTAGTCATTTCATTTTTATTGTAAGCCCAAGGGGCAAACAAGTTTATTACTAATAAAAGTTTACTTTTTGGTGGTTTAAACAAATTTAAATCCTACGGTCCTTGAAAACATTGCATAAGCATCTACATACCATATTATTGCATCACAAGTTTCTTATGAACAGGTATCTTATCTTCTCGCTGCTTATTTCAGCAGAAATGGCTCTTGAACAGACTGTCAAGATCACTTCCAAGGGTCCTATCAAAATTACTGCTGAAGGCCTGGTGAAGACTGTTACTGAAGTTAGAGTGCCTCCCATGATTATTACCACTCCTGGCCCTATTCCTTATACTTCTGATAAAGCTATACCCTGGAATTACGGTTCTGATGTTTATATCCATGGTGTTAAGCAGGATCCTTTGACTGATACACCTGTTACTGATGATAACCTTGATGTTGATAATATTGCTGGATCTAGTAAGATCACCAGAAGTGGAAGAATTTTCTCTCCTCCAGCTACCTCAAAAAATACAGTTCTTCCAACTACTACCTCCACTTCTGAGCCAAGTACTGATGCTCGAGGCAAAGGTCCTGTGGTTGAACCTGTGCAAGCTGAAGCACCGACTGCTGAAAATCTCTCTAAACAGATGGAAGAAGTGATGAAGATCATTCGTAAGAGTGATTATGATATTGTTGACCAGTTGGGGCATACTCCCTCCAAAATTTCCATGTTGTCTTTGTTGTTGTGTTCTGAGGCTCATGCTAAAGCCTTGATCAAATTCTTAAGGACTGCTCATGTACCAAATGAAATTTCTGTGGATCAATTTGAAAATTGTGTTGCACATCTGACTTATGATAATGGGTTAGGTTTTTCTGATGCTGACTTGACTCCTGCCAAAAGAAACCATAACAGAGCTTTACATATCTCCATTGAATGTAGGGGCACTACCTTGTCTCATGTGTTGATAGACAATGGCTCTTCAATGAATGTACTTCCCAAAGAGGTTCTCAACAAGCTCTAGTCCTGAAGATGCTGTGTTAAGATCAAGTAATATAGTGGTGAGAGCCTTTGATGGTTCAAGAAGAGTGGTGCATGGAGAAATAGATCTCCCGATCAAAGTAGGCTCTCAAGTCTTCGATTTTACCTTCTATGTAATGGATATTCGTCCTGCGTACTCTTGTTTGCTTGGGCGCCCCTGGATCCACGGGGCAGGTGCTGTGACCTCCACTCTACATCAGAAGTTGAGATATCCAGTGAAGGGAAAGATCGTAACTGTTTATGGAGAGGAAGAATATATGGTCAGTCATGTGAATACATTTAAGTATGTTGAAGTGGAAGGTGAATATGTTGAGACTCCTTGCCAGACATTTGAAGTAGTTCCTTGGGTCGTTCCCGCTACTGAAGCTCCTCCTGTGGTTAAAAGAGTTCCTGTGGTTACCAGAGTACCTCCTACAATGGCTTCCCTCAAAGATGCTAGAGCTGTGGTTGAAGAAGGTGGTTGCACTATTTGGGGTCAGCTTCCCGACATTCCTTACAAGTCTGACAAATTTGGTTTGGGTTTCACTGCAGAGTCCCAGAAGGCTGTTCGTCGTGCTCGTGCTGTTCGTATCACCAATCCAGGGAACATGAAAGATCAAATCAATGCTGTGGGTGACTATAATAAAGACTACAATCTGGATAACTGGATTTTTCCTACTGTGGGTGATGGGCTCAACAATTGGAAGACTGGAGATGTTATTCCTATCTCCTTTAGTCAGGAGTAAATACTATTACTGTGTTGATATTTTTAAGTTTGAACAATTAAACTTTTAAGCCTTGTGCCTTACCCGGGGCACAATGGTATGCTTGTTTCGGGATGTCATTTCATTTGCATACTTCATTCATTAAAAATCAATGGACGTTTCGTTTTCGTAAATATTGGGCTCTTTGTTTTTCTTTTATTTTATTTTCATCAGCTATGTGTTCTTACACACACCCACATCACTAAAATGCAGATCCTCATCCACTCTGGATCCTGTTGATAACAGTTCTACTATTGCCAATTATAATTTCGAGAATCCGATCTATCAAGTTGAAGATGGAAAGGATGAAGATTGTGAAGTACCTGTAGAGCTTGCTAGGTTATTACAACAAGAAGAGAAAGTTACACAGCCGCATGAGGAATCAATTGAGGTTGTAAATCTGGGTACTGAAGTAGACAAGAAAGAAGTCAAGATAGGAGCAGGCTTGGAAAACAGTGTCAAAGAAAGATTGAGTCGGATGTTACGTGACTATGTAGAGGTTTTCGCTGGAAAAATCAAGAGATGATATGGAATGATGAATGTCAAGAAGCTTTTGACAAAATCAAGAAGTATCTCCAAGAACCTATAAATCTGATGCCACCAGTTGAAGGAAGATCTCTAATCATGTATTTAACCGTGTTAGAAAATTCAATAGGGTGTGTGTTGGGGCAACATGACGAGTCTGGTCGAAAAGAGCATGCAATATACTACCTTAGCAAAAGGTACCGACTGTGAAACAAGATACTCCCAGCTCGAGAAAGCTTGCTATGCTTTGGCTTAGGCTGCTCGCCGACTAAGACAGTATATGTTGAATCATACCACTTTATTGATTTCTAAGATGGATCTTATCAAATATACATCTGAGAAACCTGCTCTCTCCGGAAGAACAACAAGATGATTGCTGAACTCTGCACGCAGTTCAAAATAAAACACCATAACTCTTCTCCGTACCGGCCAAAGATGAATGGCGCCGTGGAGGCTGCTAATAAGAATATTAAGAAGATCATATGAAAGATGACAGTAACATACAAAGACTGGCATGAGATGTTACCCTTGCTCTTCATGGTTATCGCACTTCAGTGCGCACTTCGATAGGGGGCAACTCCTTTCTCTTTGGTCTACGAAATGGAAGCTATTTTACCAGTGGAAGCTCAGATTCCTTCCTTAAGAATCATGAAGGATGCAGGCTTGGATGAAGATGAGTGGATTCAGACTCGACTCGACCAAATAAATTTGATTGATGAGAAGAGGTTGGCGGCTGTTTGTCATGGTCAGATGTACCAGAAACGGATGACCAAAGCTTTCAATAAGAAGGTTAAGCCAAAGGTATATCAGGCTGGTGACTTAGTAATCAAGCGTATCATACTACCACAGGGTGATCCTAGGGGAAAGTGGACTCCTACATATGAAGGACCATTTGTGGTCAAAAGAGTATTCTCAGGAGGTGCCATGATGCTTACTACTATGGATGGTGAAGACTTTCCACAGCCTGTAAACGCAGACATAGTTAAATAATACTACGCATAAAAAGAGACCCGCTAGGTTGACTGGCCTAGGCAAAAATAAGGGCATCCCGGCAAACCAAAAGGGTTCGGGCAAAAATTAGGGATATATATAAAAAAAATGTACACCCGGCAAGTCGAAAACCTGAAAAGGCGGCTTGGGCAAAAAAGGGTATCCCGGTGGATTGAAAACCTGAAAGGGCAATCCAGGCAAACGTTAGGGATTAAAGCGTATGACTATGTCTCGTTTGGATCACTCATGTAACTTCAACTGATAGTGCTACCTAAATCAAGTTCAAACAGATAAAGATCAATCCAACCGTTTCTGTCTCAACAGCAGAAGATGAGATATTTGAAGATAATGGCAATAGTAGAATTGAAACTCAATAGGACCATTTTTCACATAGCTGTTTTCTTTGTTTTATAAAAAATTTACGACGAATTCCTCTTACTAGGATTTCTGTCTCCTTGTACAAACTTGCCTATGTATAGGTCACTTTGTGATATAAATAAAATTTCATCTTTGAATCCAGATTTACTTTTACTCTATTTACATAAGCGAAAACGTCCATTGGTTGTGTTTGAATGTATGTATGCTTTTGAATACGATTGATGTTTACCAGAAATGCATAAAATGCAGTAATAGTATTTACTAAGGACGAACGAGGGTAGTAGTTCAACGAAGCTTCGCCGGTTCATCCCCACTACAAATCCCCAATAGAGCAAATCTATCTTTATAGATGCTTCGAATTACGTCTCCCCTTGAATTTATGTCCATCTCTTTTATCCTCAGTCGGGATACTCAGGAACTTATTCCTTCAATAGAAGTACGACGAACGAATACGGGAAGTGACAAATACTATACTATCAAACAAGACGGGAACGAGTTCCTCATATTCTTCAGCAACGAATCGGGATTTATTTTCTCTAGCCAGCAGTTGTTATACAAAGATATCCGGACGCTTCAGGCCGCATGATTCATACATACATCATTTACATCATACCATGGCATATCCATAAGTGCATAATACATTTACTTAGATGCACCATGCCATGCATGCATACATATTGCATAAACTAACCTTTTCCTTGCAGGATGGTTATATACAGATAAAATACTATCAACAATTCACAACAGGTCAGAAACGATCTATACGAAGATCTAGTGCTGATACTTAATCATTACTCAAGGTGTCCTTGGATAGTAGGCAAACGGTCTATACGAAGATCTATTCCCTAGTCCAGGATATTTTCAGAAGATTTAATCCTGATATTCTTTTGTTCTTGGATAGTAGGCAAACGGTCTATACGAAGATCTATTCCCTAGTCCAGGATGTTTTCAGGAGAGTTAATCCTGATACTCTTTTGTCCTCGGATAGTAGGCAAACGGTCTATACGAAGATCTATTCCCTAGTCCATGATATTTTCAGGAGATTTCATCCTGATATTCTTTTGTTCTTGGATAGTAGGCAAACGGTCTATACGAAGATCTATTCCCTAGTCCAGGATATTTTCAGGAGATTTCATCCTGACACTCTTTTGTTCTTGGATATTAGGCAAACGGTCTATACGAATATCTATTCCCTAATCCAGGATATTTCCAGAAGAGATAATCATCACGAAGATTTATTTCTACTGGTCTATTCAACAATTCAAAACAGTTCAGAGATGATCTATACGAAGGTCTAGTGCTGATACTTAATTCAGAAAGAAATCGCCACGAAGATTTGGTTCTGACACTTAAATTAAAACTATGTTCTTAGATACGATTCAGAGACGGCCTATACGAAGACCTAGTACTGATATCCAGTATCAACATCAAGATATTATCACCTCCTGATATTATGGATGGCATCTATAAGCCCATCTCCAGTTCTTCCAAGTGGCATCTTCAAGCCCACTTAAGCATATACAACCAGTCATCAGTGTTACTTTACGCACCCCAAAATTTGCCCTCTATTTTTAACTCTAACCAATTTTTTGTTTCACATTCATTTGCATCATCTTCATAGCATAACATTTTTTTTCTGTCTTAATATTAGCCGGAATAATTTCTCGGAATTTACAAACAGACTGGTCAAATTAACTTTTTAACTGTGCCTAAAATTAGTCAACGAAAAAATGTCAAGTTTAAGTTTGCAAATGTCGGTAACATTAATCTGCGGTTCACGTGGTTTAATTTGACATGCTAAAAATATTTTTACGACTATTTTTGGTCATATGTTGATCAGTCTGAGCAGTTTAGACGGTCATAATTTTTATTTCAAAATCCGACCAAACGCTGTATTTTTCCGAGTCATTTATTTCGCGCTGATTATTTTGACGTGTTCATTTTATTTTTTCGAGCATTTTGGTGCCCGACTTTTTTTTTTTTGAGTCTATTTATTTTTATATTGGGTCTAGAATAAATAAATAGGTTAATAAGTTTTTATTTTAATTTTAACTATTTTAATTATTTACCTTTATTCAGTTTTAATTTAATATGGGGTCTAGAATAAATAAATAGGTTAATTAGTTTTTAATTTAATTTTAACTATTTTAATTATTTAACTTTATTCAGTTTTTAATTTAATATTGGGTTTCAAAATAAACTTAGGCCCATTATCATTAACCTAATTTGTTCCTATATATATTTACTAGCATGACTGATAGAGGGAGGCCAAAAGACAGAACAAAAAAGAGAAACTGAGAGTGGCTGATCTATACTATCGTACACACAGTTTGGTAATAGTTTATATATGATATATACTTTATCTATTTTGTTGATATATTTGTTACTGTATTTCAAATACATGTTCATATATGTAACTAGTGTGTTAAATATATATATATTTTCTATTTTATGTTATAATTTGATTATGTTTTCGGATCGGATCGTGTCAATACGCCGTTTTCACATATACGTGTATGAGGCGTGACATTTGTGTTATCCGATCCAGTTGCGATGATCGCAATTTTGCGCTAGCAACGCCGTGTTTTTTTAATTCATTTTTTTTATATACATATATTTAGATCTGCACATTTTTTTTCATAACTAACCACCCTGATTTTTCCTAAACCCTGACAATTTCGCCACAAACTCTAAATTTCAAACCTAAAACTTTAACCGTGTTGTTTCCTCTAAACCATAAACCTTTTCTTAAACCTTAACAAACCTTATTATTATTTCCTATTTTCGCTCATATTTATGTTATTCATACACTGTAACTGCTTCGCCCTTGTAATATTTTAAGTTTTAACTTGTAATATTTTCAGTTTTACTTTTCGCCATCTTTATTATGTAACTGCACCAAAGCGTTGTAATAATTAGGGTTTTATTTTCTGCCATTGATTTTTTGCCATTTTATTTTTCTGCCATTTAAATTCCTGCCATTGATCCTATATTAACTGCGTGGTTTAGTAATGTAGGGCGTGAAAACCTACTAAATTAATTATTTAATATTTTTCTATAACCTTTATTATTTTTTGTAAATAAATAATAAATACTAACTATTTTAATAACTTTTTTTATTACTTACTTATAATAATAAATCCTTATATATTTTGTAAATAAAATCTAATTGACCATTTTTCTAATTGAATAATAATAATAAACCTATTAATCTAATAATTTGATATTTTCTATAATCTTTATTTATTTTGTAAATAACTAACTTAATATTTTTCATATAACTCTTTTATTTTATAATTTGTACATTAATATATTTTAAATTCTTTTATTATTATTAATTTATTTTAAACTCATATTTTTCTAATAACTTCTAAAAAAATCTAACTTGTTTAACCTAAAATAATTTCTTTTAAAATTCTAACCTTTTTATTATCACTTTATTATTATTGTTATTTTATTATTGCTTTATTACCATTGTTTATTTATTATTTTATTATTATTTGCTTTTATCTATTCTATTTTTGCTTCATTATTTTCCTTATTTTAATTTTGTTTTATTTATAATATTAGGAACAAATGTATAGGTTGTAAATTTATTCTTTCTCGCCTGATTATTATGTATCTGTCTCATAGCCATGTAATAGTTTAGGAATTTATTTTTCTTGCTTTTATTTTTTGTAAATATTTATTGCGTGGTTAGTAATTTAGGGAGTGCAAAAAACTAACTGTAAATAATTGAACTTAGAAAATTAAATTCAAGACAAATATCTGAAAAATAACACTCACACATGTAAGTCGATCTTTGATCGCCATCTGTGCTTCCTAGGGTATTCCTCTTGGTTGTCTTCTTTAAATGGTCAAGTCCCTCGAAAATAGGGGTGTCTTAAGCAAAGTCCCTTCAAACAGAAAAATCATCAAGTCCCTATAAACTTAAAAGATCAAGTCCCTACGAGGTTGCCTACGATATAATGATCTTGTCCCTTCGGTAAATATGATGATAGTCCCTACGAGTTGCTAAAGACACCCCTTATGTTGCCTTCATTGACCATCCGGTGACCCTACGCCCGTCCCTTAAACACATCCAAGGTAATGACTACCTATTCCTTAATAATAGGGACAGTCTTACCATTGAAAGAATATACGAGAACACGAAAGACTTAATCTAGGGTAGGTATCTCATAGTTACTTGCTCACACTTCTCAAAATTACTTTTACACCTCACAATTTCTAAACTAGGCTTTGTATACACCCATACGAGGGTCATTACAAAGTACTTAAAGAAATTTTTCTAATCACACACTACACTCTTGCAAACAAACTAAGTGAGCTAAGTAACTAAGAGCCCATGGATAACCATGGATATAAAGGGTGTTAATACCTTCCCTTTGTATAACCTACCCCCCGAACTCAAAATCTTTTTAAGGTCTTTCCTGTTCTTTTATGTCCTTTCCTTTTGGATAAAATAAAAGTCGGTGGCGACTCTTGCTATCCGCAACATTTAACTAAAGTCAGTTCTCCCACCGTGTTACAGATGTCATGACATCCTGGAAAGACAGAACATTCAGTATGAATGTCTGGTGTTTTGTGATTGCACAAGTATTGGCAATCATTGGTTGATTGAAGATATGGCTAGCTGGCGCATTCAATCAGGGATTTCAACCAGATTTGATTATTTTCCAAGGAGATCATTACAACTGTTATAAAAAGATTTGATTGGAAAGTATATTTAGGGTTTTCAAGATATCCAAGCCCAGCAGATTGCTTCTATAAAAACGGGCTTAGAAAACCTGTTTGAACACACAACCAAGACTGAGCGAAATTTAGAGAGAGAGCTAGGATTTGTGTCTGTAGGTCATTCAAGTCATCCATTGATGATTGAATTGGACTGATTTGTCTTCTTGATCAAAGCTATGAAGCAAGATCAAGAGTGTGTTTTCTTGATTGAAACTGTGAAGTAAAATCAAGAGTTTTGTAATTGAAAAGTATTTTCTTTTCACAAGGATTGTTGTTTAAAATCACGGGTGTGTGATTGTAAGGGAAGTGAGTGGGTTCTCATATCTAAGAGTGCTTAGGTAGAAGTTGCACGGGTAGAGATTAGGTGAGAAAGACTGTAACTTGTTGAAGTGTACGGATAGTCTTTGACCTAATTCTATTATAGTGAATTTCCTTCCTGGCTTGGTAGCCCCCAGACGTAGGTGAGTTGCACCGAACTGGGTTAACAATTGCTTGTGTGATTTGCTTTACAATTCTGTTTTTTATTTCCATTGTGTATTAACAGATATTAGTGTCGTAACATCACCTTCGACATCTTATATCTGATACCAGAATTTCATATCTGAATACTCTCGAAGAAGATCAATCAACCCCTTCTTGACATCTGGACACAGTCGAGACCCAATCTTGACTTCCTTCACGTCATCCTCGGAACTCAAGTTCACTAACTCAATCTGCTCTTCGAACGACTGAATGGTCTTTTCATCTTGCTCAAAAGACGAGATAATTCATCACTCACTTCTACATCACTTTCCTCCTCGGCTTCAAACACAGGGAATTCAAAATTTGGAGAAGGAGAAAGATCATTGTATTCAATGGGGTAAAGAACCAACCTGCATAATGATTTGATATTTTGATTTTAGAGAAGTGAATTTGTGACCAAATATTATGCAGATGGACAATTATATTGTTTATTTATGTTTTTTGTGATTACCATTTTCAGAATAAAGCAAAAAGTAAGCACAAAACATCATAAATGTGGATGAATAGAATCAATTTTATTAATGATCAATTTGGAAATGCCCAAACAATGTTCACTTCTCCCTTAGGCATAGGAGAAGGATTTTAAAAACGTATATAAGCAATTAATTAGATTAATGCAAAATAACAGGAATATTAACAGCAGTCCAATTGTTGCAAGCCTTTCCATGCGTCACAAAATTGGTGCAGTCTTCCTCTTCGTCATCTTCTATCACAACAACTAAGTGTTATTCATTACCATGAATGAACCCTCCGCTACGGAAGCTAAGTTGCATATCTTCAGACCTTGCAGTTGATGAACCTTTCTGGAACCCCAAACTGGTTCTGCCTTTGTTGTCGAAGACTTCTACCATGCGCCCCCAATGATCAACATTACCTTCTTCCACAATCTACTTAGCATCTTTAAATAAGGACATAGGTGCCCAACCCTCTTTTCAACAGTAATAGATAAGGCTTGGAACGGAGTTCCAACCTCATCTTCAGCTTCAACGTAAGAGAAAGATGGCAAGTGGCTAACCAACAACGCGTCCTCTCCACCCACAATAACAAGCTTTCCATTCTTCACAAATTTGAGGTTCTGGTGCAAAGTTGAAGTAACATCTCCTGCCTCATGGATCCATGGCCTTCCCAACAAGCAACTGTAGGCCGGGTGGGTATCCATTACTTGAAAAGTAATTTGAAAATCACTCGGACCTATCTTCACTGGAAGATCCACTTCACCAATAACCGTTTT
Source organism: Lathyrus oleraceus (assembly GCF_024323335.1). Lineage (NCBI taxonomy): Eukaryota > Viridiplantae > Streptophyta > Magnoliopsida > Fabales > Fabaceae > Lathyrus > Lathyrus oleraceus. Next base: position 321,216,963 of record NC_066585.1, on the reverse strand, counting down.
GCACGAACCGTCAAAGGCCTTGACGATTACACCACTATACCTCATAGGCCCTCCTTGGTATGATAGCTTTGACAGAGTTGACTTCGGAAGCACATTCAGTGACGACCCGGTGTCAACAAGCACATTTGACAAAGCATCCTCTTTGCAATTCATAGAAATGTGCAAAGCCAGATTATGATTCCTTCCCTCGTCAGGGAGTTCTTCATCATAAAAGCTAAGATTATTGCACGAAGTGATGTTAGCCACGATATGATCGAATTGATCCACTGTAACATCATGTTCCACAAACGCTTGTTCTAGAACTCTTTGCAGTGCTTCTCTGTGTGCTTCTGAATTCATGAGCAAAGACAGTACTGAAATCATTGAGGGGGTTTGGAGCAGCTGCTCCACCACATTGAACTCACTTCTCTTGATTAACCGAAGCACCTCATCCTCATCGTTGGCCTTCACATCGCTGGATTCACCAGACTTACCCTTTGAAGCACCAACTGGATCTACAATAGGCACTTCCACCTTCTTACTCACAACTAATTCCTCTTTGTCCTTTGGGAACACTGGCCCAAACACTCGACCACTACGGGTCACCTTGGTAACATCAGCAATGCTCACTACAGAGCTAGTCGTAGGCAACGAGACGTCTTGACCATCTTTCATCATTGTAGCATTATACTGATACGGCACAACTTTATCAGATGAATACGGGACTGGGCCCGCTAACCATATAACCAACGACGATACTGATCTTTTGCTGACATTGTTACTGTTGTTGTTGTCGTACTAGATTACCAATCTCTTTGGCTGCTTGAAAATGGGCACTATGACAGTTACATCGTCATCTACATGACGGGATTGAACAATTTGAATCATGCCTTCATCCATCAGTCGCTGGATGTCCCTTTTCACAACTTTACAACCCCTCGGGTCAATACTGCAAACAACACAACCATCATGGTCATGCTCACAATCACTTACCAAACAAACATCCTTATGCATCTGCACCAAGGACCTCCTGATAAAACGCACATCAAAAACCTTAAACTCACCAGGACAACCATCCACCATATTCACAGAAGAGTTCCCATGAACAGGTAGCGGATTTGCTTTCACATTCGGCGCATGGTCCTCGAAGGACACCATTCCACTCTTCATCAGCTTTTGTACCTCATACTTGAGTGGATAACAGTTCTCTATATCATATCCGAGTGCTCCTTGATGAAAAGCACAACGAAGCTCAGGCTTGTACCACCATGGTAGTGGTTCTGGAATCTGTGGTGGGTTTCTTGGTTGGATTAGGTTCTTAAGAACCAAAGACGGGTATAATTCTGCATAAGACATAGGAATTGGGTCGAAAGAGAACTTCTTCCTCTCAAAGTCTTGTTGATGATGATTATTGGTAGTATTGTTATCGTTGTAGGTGTTTGTTCGTTGTTGCGGTTGTTGTTGTTGATGTTTTTGTTGTTGAACTGGTGTTGATTGTTGATTAGAAAACACAGGGATAACTAAAGATACTTGATGATGATGTTGACGGGATGTCAGATTCCTTCTGATCTGAGGCCTCCTCTGCCTCCCCTTGCTTATTGCATTCGCTTCGTTGTCCTTTTTCTTGTTAAAACTGCTGCAATACCTCTTGCTCGTCGATGCCTCATCTTTCGACAAACGTCCCTCTCGGACTCTTTCCTCAAGCATCATCCCCATATTTACCATCTCGGTAAAGTCACTGGGGGCACTAGCAATCATTCGTTCACTGGGCAACCAATTCCCTCCATATTTGCACATACTCTTTAAACGTCTCCTTATCTTTTTGAGACACAGACCTCAGCTGGTCTCTGTCAGGTGCCATATCCACGTTGTACTTATATTGCTTGACAAAAGCTTCTCCCATGTCATTGAAAGTACGAATGCTGGACTATCCAATCCCATATACCAACAGAGCGCAACACCGATCAAACTGTCCTGGAAATAATGAATCAACAGTTGATCATTATCGGTCTGAGTAGACATCTTGCGAGCATACATAACTGGATGACTAAGCAGACAAGTATTCCCCTTATACTTCTCAAAGTCAGGCACTTTGAACTTCACCGGGATCTTGACGTTGGGCACTAAACACAACTCAGCAGCACTCTTTCCAAACAAATCCTTACCTCTTAGCGTCTTCAATTCCTTGCGCAGCTCAAGAAACTGATCCTTCATTTCATCCATTTTCTCGTAGACATCCAGACCCTCAGAAGGCTCGGAGTGATAAATGGTGTCCTCTACACGAGGTAAGGTGTGCACAACAGGAGGTGGCACGGACATGACCGGGCTAGATGCCGGCATGGAAGCAAAAGTATGCGCAAAGCCTTCAGGCATAAAGTTGGACGGCATTCCCCACGAGAATCCAACAGGCATGGTAAAGGTAGCCACCTCTGAAATAACCGTCATCGTAGGAGGAGTTGCAGGCGTTGGAGAAGATTGACTCTGAGCAGCAAGAACTGACTCCATCATGGCAGTCTCGCAGGCGATCTCGTCCTTCAGCTCTCTGTTCTCTTGCTCTAGATGCTCCATAATTCTCAGATGATTGGCGTGAGTGTTGTACTGATGAGTCAGCTTGGCTAAAGCACAGAAGAAACATCAATGAGACATCTGGCGAAAGAAAAACCTGCTTATGCAAATGATGCATGAAATGCAATGCTTGATTATTTATTTTTGTTTTCAAGGAACTTACTTATATCATTTGCAAATATATATATCAACAATTGCAATAATTTTATATGACCAAAAATCTCTTTTTGTTTATATAATTGGAAGGATTACACTGAGTACAATTTCAGAAACCAAATAAAAAATACAAGAGAAAAGGAGACTAGTCATCCTAAGGATCTCTAATAACAATGTCAGAAGACCTAGCTGAAGGCGCGTATTTCCTTCGAATGCGACAGATCTCGGTCTCCAAAGAAGCCTTCATCTGATTCTTCTCGAGGACGAGTTGATCAACAATCTTCTTCCAAGCAACCGAATACTGAGGCATGCTAGAAGATGAAACCTCTAGCTCTCTCTGTCGCTTTATCACCCGGTCTTTAAGTAGCTCAATGAGTGCATCCTTGTCTTTAGACTCCAACTTCAACTCTTCATGCTTCTTACTAAAAGCAGGGAAACGATCATCCCACATATCCTTCTCTTTCTTCATCTTGGCGAGTGCGTCTTCCAACTCCTCTACATCTTGGTAAGGGAGAGTTAATGGATCAACCACAACCATAGACATAACTCTTTCACATGAATAAGGCATCTTCAACTCCAAAGCTCTCTTCTTCACCCAAGGAGTGTAAGCTTCCAAAGCTACACAATTGCGTAGACCAAGCTCGGATCTTCCTTTCCTATGCACATTATGCCAAGCATGCACAATCTTCTGCTTCATATGTTGGGGATCTATACCCTCTTGATAGAAAATACCTTCTAACAAAGTGTTATTAGGTTTGTCTCTCAAGGGGAACCCAAGTTGGCACGAGCCAAAGCAGGGTTGTAGTTAATTCCTCCTTGTGTACCAACGAGAGGCACATTAAAGAATTCACCACAATTATCAATAATATCCAAACTGCTCAAAGACGGATCATACCAAACTATATCATCATTAGTGAGAGACATAAGTCTCTGAGACCACCTTAGACATTGTTTGTTCTCCATAAAAGCAGGTGTCTGAGGCAAGTGCGAGATAAACCACTTGTATAGAAATGGAATGCAACAGACGATAGTTCCACCACCATTAGAATTCGTTAGATGCAAAGAGAAATACATATCACCCAATAAAGTAGGCACATGATTCCCAATCAAGTAAAGTCTAATGGCATTAACATCAACAAAACCATCAATGTTAGGGAACAAAGCTAATCCATAGATGAGCAACACAAAGATAGCTTCAAAAGCGTCCATACTACCGGCTTGAGCAAAGGAAATAGCTTCCTTGATGAGGAAATTAGATGGCAACCCAAACAATCCTCCTTTATTCACCCAATGAGCCTCTATCTCAGATTTCATCAAGTGAAGAGCTTCAGCAATAATACTAGATCGGGGAATCTCCTCCAATTCACTAAAAGGTACTCTACTAGAAACAGGTATCCCCAAAAGATGAGAATACTCCTCCAAGGTAGGCGCAAGCTGAAAATCTGGGAAAGTGAAACAATGGTAGAGAGGATCATAGAACTGCACTAGCACACTCAAAAGTCCTTCGACCATATCAGCAGATAAAATAGACAAAAGCTTCCCATGACATTGTTTAAAGTCCAAGGGATCTAATACAAAAGATGCTAGCTTCCTTAACTCTTTCAAGTAAGGACATCTGAAACTGTACTTCTTAGTGTTCCTTCGTCCATAATCCATGGTTTGAAAATATTTGCAAATAATACCTCAGTTCCTTGAAATTTTCGTGTGATGAATGTTATGATGCGCATGAATGCATGAATGCAACAATCACAAATAAGGGATCACTCACAAGGAAAACAAAGGTCAAGGGATGAATCAAGTCATTGTCAAATAATACCTCAATTCCTTGAAATTTTCGTGTGATGAATGTTATGATGCGCATGAATGCATGAATGCAACAATCACAAATAAGGGATCACTCACAAGGAAAACAAAGGTCAAGGGATGAATCAAGTCATTGTCAAGATCAATCATCCATTTTGGTGGAGTATGGTTTGCACCTTATCAACACCCAAGTTCCATTGATATTGACAAGACTTGATTGGATCAACCAAGAATCAAGGGTTTATTGTAAGTCACGAGCATGGAGTCTAGGTAAGAACCATCCTAAAGGAGTGAACTAAGGATAAAACTTGTAGATCATGTTTTAAAAAGTTCCCAGAGTCTTAATTCCATCTATCGGATATTACAAGTTAAGATGACTAACTCATCGACTCATAATATTCTCAAGAGAAACTCGTTTGAGTGTAGTATCGCGTAACAACTGTTATCAAGTCTATACTTGAATAGTCTCCGCACTACGTCTTAAATAGGCCAAAAGGGGGGTAAATGTTCTACGGTCCTCAGCTTCTCGTACCCAAATTAGAGATAGTAATGCCTAACCACAAATACTTGTGTGACATTTCCAAATCCAAAAGAGTCTCCACTGAGCATATGGATCTCAAGCCAACTTGTTAAGGACTACTCCACACAAGTCGAACATAACTATACCATCCTCCTATCTTAATTGCACTCAAGTTCGGGTTAGAACTTATATCACTACTCAGAGATCACCAAGCACAACAAACAAATTATATCACACATACATATATACAAACATCACATATATACACATATATACACACAAAAAGTAGGCTAAACCCACTGGAGACTACTCCCCAGCAGAGTTGCCACTTAATTTCTATAGCGGTAAATTCATGATCATCAAGCTATGGATAAGCTAGAGATCAAATAACAAGAGTCCCCACCGCGCTTTTATTGCTTCCAAGGGAAAAAGGGAAAAGTACGAACAAATCCCAGAAGTAAGAAGTTTTCAAATCAAAACTAATAAAATGTCAGAGATTACAGGTAAGGGGGTTGGTTACACAGAGGGAAGGTGTTAGCACCCAAAGTGTCCTAGGTACTCCTAGGGAGCCCTTTTTATGTGCATATGTATTTGGTACAAAATGATGTTTACAAACAAATAGAATTGGGGGGTGAGAAAAGAATTCAATTAATTATATTTATGTGTTCGACAAGACCTTCGGACTTGTGCCTACGTACCAACATAAAAATGAGGGATCAAAACCTCGTAGTTCGTGATACAAATTTCAAAATGGATGCATTGGTTTTAATAAAAATTAAGTTTGAAAGGCACAAAGTCCTAAAAATGGTTTGAATGAGTTAGTTCTTTTTGGCTTTTTGAAAGTTTAAGTCAAGTATAGTTAATTTTATTTACAAGTTTGATTTAAGAAAAGAAGTTTGAAAATGCAATGGCATAAGGCCAAAGTTTCTATCTTTTTGCAAAGTGGTCAAAGTTTAGAACAAAATAAGTTCAATCAAAGAAGATTTGGAAAAGGGAGGGAGAGATTTTAAAATTAAAGAAATAAGGAGAAGATGAAGAGACTAATCCTATGCATAAAATTAAAAGTTAAGAGTTGAAAAGATCTAACCAAATGGGTAGCAATCCAATAGACAAGAATGTCAATGGAAAACCAGAATTCCCTTGAACATTTAGAATCAAGCATCACACAAATGCACAATTATATTATCTTGAAGAGCAAAGGCATCAAATAAAGATAGCCACATCCAAGCTTTAGCCATTCCATGATCTTCTTTAGATTAGCCCATGTAACAGATGGATTCTACAAGTCACAGGTTCAAAATGACAGCTTCACAATAATCATGTTGCAGATGAACTCAGAGGGGTCTTGAATGATGTATCAGATGAAGTTTCAAGTTGCCTAAGTTCTAAGTTCATTTGTCCAAAATCAAGCAAACAGTCCACACAAAGTTTTTTTTAGGGTTTTTGTTGTTTTTATGTACATTAATGGTCAAAGACCACACAAGCAGGCAAAATATACACAAACAAGATATATTACATAATATGGTCAAAATGGACAAACTGAAAATTGCATTAACATAAACAATTAGAATTGTATGAATAATGGCAAATGAATAAAAGGCTAAAATTAAATGACATTAAAGTAAATGGCTTGAAGTTAAAAGTTAGTTGTTAATGAATTAGAAGTTAGTATTGTTTTGCTTTTGCTTTTTCATTTTAAGACATTCTTTGGAGAACACTCAACCCACTTGTCACAAGCATGGATCCTTGAGCCAAGACATCTTCCAAAGGAAGGAAAAAAGGCCACACAAAACCATGAAAGAGGGGAGACTTACAATCTCACTAACTAGAATGCTATGCCTTTTGTGTCTCAAATTTAGCGCTATGTTTAGCAATCATAATTGGACTTATGTAGAAGTCACAACTATTTGAGGCCAGGCAATAGAATTTTGGTGTTAATGCATATTAGAGACATAGTATAATGGACTACGCCCATGAAACATACCACACACAAAAAGAATATGCAAAAGAGGTGGCCTAATCTCATCCATACTTATGTTGATTTTTCAATCAACTAGCCTTAGGACTTTGAGATATCATAGACCAAATGAAATGGATGCATAAAGAAGGGGAATGAGATGAAGAGGGAGGGGAATGGATCAAAACTCAAATTGATCAAAGGAGGACTTTTACCAAATTAATATCATCCATTCATTTTGGGAGATGGAATGTACATTCCATCAATCCCCTAAATCCAAAGATATTAACTTGACAAAGTCAAATCAACCTTGACCAAGACCCAACAACAAGAGTCAAACTCAAACAAGTCATCGTAATTGGTCAACAAAATTATTTGGCATTTTTCAAATTAAAAATACTAAAATAAGGCATTTAAATTAAATATGGTTTGTCAAATTCCTAAAACCTCATCAAAACACCAAAGAAATGGCCATGAGATTTATCATAGGTCAAACAAGGTCAAAGGACCTTAGATAAAAAATTTCAGAATTTTTAAAGACTTAAAAGTATTTTTAAACAATTAAAAATTATCACAAAATCAATTAAATCATGAAAAATATTAATAATGATCCAAAAAATAATTTTAATTCAGAATATGAAAGATGAAATTTTTTGAAATTTTTTGGTGAAACTCTCATATTTTTTTGGATCAATATTAAAATTAATATGAATTAATGAAAATGAAAGGATTAAAATGAAAATCAGAAAATAGCAAAAAATGTGAGCCACTTGATCTCCCTCATTAATTGAGGTGGCAGATCAAGTGGCCTAGAACACGCGTTCCGTGATGCACGCTAGTCAACTCATTCACACGCCTGGTATTCACAAAGACGCATGAGATTAAAACGTTTTAAAACAGATCAATGGCTCTGAACACTTCCAATGCATCGTCAGAGTCCCAAACGCCGATCATCTTCTCCGATGACCCTGGCTGGACTGGTTCACTCATCACCATCAAGAAAATGAAAAAGAAGGACATGATCTGAAAGAAAAAATGGCATAGAGCACGAATCTGACCTCAATTTTAACTAACTCCACATATATAGAAAGATATAAGGAGTTGAATTTTGAGGTGTGTCAACTGAGTTGCTTCGATTTGACCTCTAAGCAACTCAATCTTCTTGCCTACATTGAGTAGAATTTAGAGAGAATCGAAGAGATGAAGTTTTCTGAAAATTACCTTCAATGTTGTGCAGTTCTTGATGTTGCTTGCTCCAAACACGATCTGGTCACACTTGAGAAGCTAGCAGGAAATGATGGATGAGGTTGCAAGGCTTTGGATCCTGAAGTTTTTGAATCTCCAACAGTTGAGATTCAAACTCAAATTTCAAATTGAAATTTATCAGGTTTTCCTTTGGAATGAGAGGGTTTCAATGGGGGGCAAAGCTGGCGCGCAAGGTGTGATTCAAATTAGCACTAAGGTCATGTATTTATAGCATGAATGAATAATATTTCCACACTTCAAATTCTGTCCAAATATAGCAATGTTGATGGCACGAGTGCATGGGCATGTTCAGGCCCGTGATGCAATGCAAAAAAGTCCAAAATCATTCCAAATGAAGTCTGAATGGAAGCTTGATTGGCAAGGCAAAGTGAATTGAAGTTTTGAAGTTTGATTCTTTTCAATTATGCAGCTTTGTTAAATCCATGTGTAGACCTAGCAAACCTCATCCAAAATGCATGAACTTGGGTTATTTGGAAAGCTTGTATGAAGGGGGACAAGTTTGATGTTCAACATATTTTCATTTGGAGCTTGGAACATGGAGAATTTTGAGGTGGAAGTTTGGAAATTTCAACATGTTGAAAGTTTTTCTAAGTGTTCAGCCATATATCTCAATATTCCACCTTGCTTAACTTTTTAAATAAGATTAAAATGAGAAAAGTGTCTTCATAAAAGTTGTATATCTTTAAAAGATAGATTTATGCATTTTTGAAGTTTGGAAAAATCACTTGTTCAATGGTATAGGTAAAAAATGACCTATATTGTAACCTCATATCACATGCTCATAAAAGTTGAATTACCTCCCACTCCAAACGTAAAAGTTGAAGTAGACATCTTGAATTTGATTGTGCAACTTAGAAATTTTTCATCTCATAAAAATTGAGCAAGTTACGGGCTTGGGAAGTTGACTTTCAAATTAGGGTTTAGACAAAATGACCTATAATGTTTCCATATTGAAAATGATTTTCCAAGAAAACCTAGCTCTAGATATCAACATGAAAGTTGTTTGGAATGTCATTTAGAGTAACTTTCATCTTAGAATCATTTTCATATGGTGAAAAGTGTAGGAGATAGGGTCTGGGGAGACCCAATTTTGATTAGATGAATTCATCTGGCCAACCACCATCAACCAACTTGCTAACCTTCAATTATTTGGACTTTCTTGGATCATGGTAGATCATATATGAATAAGATGATGAAATTTTGAAGTGTCCCTTGAGAAACTTGATCAATTGGTGAGATAGCTTGTTGGAGAAGTTACTCGAGATACCCAGTCAAACTAGGGTTTCCAAGGCAAATCACCTTCAAACGTTTGAAGAAAACTTGATCAATATAACATGTAGAGATCATTGAGACTCATATATGATGTTCATAACCATTCTTGAATCAATTCTTGGTTGTGCTCTTTGTTCATGAGGGTCTCAAACCCTAGATATGAACTTGATAGATCAATGGAGATCATGCTCTACCTACAAAAGAGTTAGGCAAATGCAAAGACATATTTTTGGTATTTTGGTTAGTAAAATGATAATATACAAGTATGATACAATCACAAAGTGCTTGGTGATCTCTCCCAAAACAAACCCAATGAAGGAGGGGTAAGGAGGATGCCAAGTTATGATCCCAATGCTAATGCTTATGATGAAATTGCATAGGGGATCTTAGGTTCAAAATTGGGGTCTTACAGACATCCACAAAGATAAGCAAATAAAGAAAGATGTTAAACCATGACATCAAAGGTAAATAAATGGTAAATAAAGATGTTCAAGCATGACATCCACAAAGATAAGCAAATGAATAAGGATATTTAAGCATGACATTAAAGGTAATCAAATGGTAAAGAAAGATGTTCAAGCATGACATCCACAAAGATAAGAAAATGAAGAAGATGTTCAAGCATTACATCAACAAAGATAAGCACATGATAAATAAGATGTTCAAGCATGGCATCTACAAAGGTAAACAAATGAAGAATATGTTCATACATGACATCAACAAAGATATGGAAGGATGATCATAACAATATCAAACATGGTATGTAAGCACATATGTACAACATGTGAAAATGAACAAAGATACAACAACATCAATCAAAGATGTAGAAAGTTAACATGAATATGAATGACATGGATATATCATCATGTAGAAACAAAGATGAATGACATAACAATGCATGAACATGTATATGGATGTCATAATAAGTATGAATGAACATGTATATTCATGAAGTAAGACATGGTTTAGACATAACATCAACTTAATCATGAAAACAAGTTAAGGTATTGAATACATACATGTTAAGGTTCAATATGATCACAATCAAAGGTTTATCATCATACAAAAGGTTTGAACATGTAAGCATACAATTTATACAAAGACATGCTATCACAAGTTTAAAGCATTTACAAATACAAAAACAAATACAAACATAAGGGAACACATGCACACAAAGGTTCAATAATACATGAAAGAATGACATGTTTGAAGGTTGAGAAAAACAAGAAAGGGGGTTTGAATTGTTTTGGAAATAAAAACTTTTTCAGAAATCAGACACACACACAGAATAAAAAGGAGATGACACAAAATTTTATACTGGTTCGGTTGAAATTCAAAGCTACTCTAGTCCACCCGGCCAAGGTGATTTCGCCTTCAAAAAGGACTTAATCCACTAATCGTGAAAGATTACACAACCAATCGTCTAAGAGAATAATCTCTCAGCCCTCTCAAGTATTAAGACTACACAGAGTCACTTGAGGAAGTATGTTAAGCAAGAGTATAAATTGTAATGTAATGTGCTTCTAAAAAGCAAGAATTATAGAATTGTAAGAACAATAGCTTTTCACGTAAGAGCAGCAACTCGTGAAAGATAAGATGGAAATTGAGAGTTTTCGTATTATTGTGTGTCTCAGGTGTGTCTTCTTGTCAGGTATTCCTTCCTTTACATAGTCATTGAGAAGGACCATTGGAGTGATGAGAGGATCTTGGTCATTGAAGAGTGTTTAATGTCATTACTCTCTTTGTTTCTTTCTAAAACAATTTTGCACACCTCATTATTTCCTTCTCGAAATACTTTCTTTCCAAGTTGAGATTTCTTTTAGGTTATGCATTCTGAGCTGGTGAGTCTTCGTCAGAGTCTTGATAGATCAGAGTTTGCCTTCAAAGGATAATTATGTCTAACCATATCAGAGCTTCTCAATGCTCTAGACTTCTTTAGATTCAGAGTCTGGATTCAGTATTCTTTTATTGAAGTTTCTGACTTCTTAATGTTTTGCTGGTTTCTGCGTTGATCAGAATCACAACCTTCTGGATACATTCTTTCTGAGTAACATCTGATAATCGAATATTTTGTATCTGATGTTTGATCAGAGTCCTGCACACTAAAAAAATCTCGTTAGAGTAACATTTTTGTTTCATCTTTTGTTATCATCAAAATTTTAGAGATATATTCTAGAACCAACTTTGTTCTTACAATCTCCCCCTTTTTGATGATGAAAAAGCAATACAGAGTAAAGGTGAAACATTAAAGAAAATCTTAGATTAGATAGTACAGTGGGCTCCCCCTGAGTTAGATCCTTGGATAACTCAGAAGTTCTTACCAGACCTTCCTTGGTTTAGTGCTTTAGCTACTTTCCTGCATGTCTTTAGTCATTGATTTAGTAAAAGTTTATTGAAAATGTTTGCAGTGCTTGAGAGGATTTAGTTATGTTTTCATCAGAGTTGTTTTAGTTCTCCCCCTTTTTGTCAGAATCAAAAAGACATAGCAAAAAAAAGGTTGATATTGATAAAAGGCATTTATAGATAAGCAACATATATGTCAGAAAGCAGAAAGCAAAGAGAAAACAACAAAAAACATAGAAAGCAACACACAAATAGCCTAGGTGCCTAAGGGTTTGGAGGCGGAGGCATCCTTTGGAGCAGCTGGGACAACATATTCTGAATGTTGACGTTGACTGAGTCCTGTTGATCCAGCCTGGCCCAAACTACTTGTTGTTCTTTCTGCAGTTCCTCTAGAGTCTTCAAGACCAGAGGGATGAACCCAGAGTTGGATTGCTCCCCCTGAGTCAGTTCATCAGCGTTGGCAGCAACTTCTTCAGCAATGCAAGCTGCTTCTTCAGTGTCGGCTTTAGCTTTAACCTCAGCCTCAACAGCAACAGCCTTTACTTCAGCTTCTCTGATCCTGTGAAGTTCTTCTTGGGTTTTCTTCCCTTACACAGTTCATAGGGAGTCTTCTCCAGAATAGGTCTTATAGAGATTCTATTCTGAATATAACACACTGTATTTACTGCTTCAGCCCAAAAGTGCTTAGCCACATTTATTTCATTGATCATGGTCCTGGCCATCTCTTGGAGTGTCCTATTCTTCCTTTCTATAACTCCATTTTGTTGTGGAGTTCTAGGAGAGGAGAAATCATGGGATATTCCATTAGAGTCAAATAGTTCCTCAAAAAATTTATTCTCGAATTCGCCACCATGATCATTTTTGACTCTGATGATTTTAGAGTCAAAATCATTTTGCTCTTTGGAACAAAAGCTAGTGAATACAGAGTGAGACTCACTCTTGTGCTTTAGGAATTTTAACCATGTCCAGCGACTAAAATCATCAAGAATAACTAGTCCATACTTCTTTCCATTGACTGATGCTGTCTTAACAGGTCCAAACAAGTCGATGTGAAGAAGTTCCAGAGGCTTAGAGGTGGAAACAATATTTTTCTTTTTAAAAGATATTTTAGAAAATTACCTTTCTGACATGCCTCACATAGAGCATCTGAAGAATACTTCAGCTTGGGTAGACCTCTGACTAACTCGAGTTTATTTAGCTGAGAGAGTTTTCTCATGCTAATGTGGCCCAAGCGTGTATGCCATACCCATTGCTCTTCATGAACAGACACTACACATTTTACATTTTGTTCTTTTAAGTCAGAAAGATTTATTTTGTAAATATTGTTTTTCCTCCTGCCAGTGAATAGGATTGTTCCATTATTCTGATTAATTGCTTTACATGTTTTTTGATTGAAGATTACATCATAGCCATTATCACTTAATTGACTTATTGATAACAGGTTATGCATTAATCCTTCTACATAGAGGACATCGGATATAGAGGGAAGAGTTCCATTACCAATAGTTTCGTAGCCTCTGATTCTTCCCATCTGATTTCCTCAAAGAACCCTACAAAGCCCGCATCTTTAAGTTCCAGGCTTTGGAACATATACTTTCTTCTCGTCATATGTCGCGAGCATCCAGAGTCCAGGTACCATGACTGGTGTCTTAACTCTGCTGCATAAGATATCTGCAACATAAACAATCTTATCCTTTGGTACCCAAAATCTTTTGGGTCCTTTATGATTAGTTTTCCCAGAGTTTCATAGAACTTTGGGTTTTCTAGCATTATCAAAACGTTTTGCTTGTGTATGTGTGTAGTGATAAGAAAACGGAGATTTAGGTTTGTCATTTGTGGAAGATTTATCTTCACTGAGGACTTACCCTATTCCTCTTTTATTATTCTGACTTACTCCATAAATCATGGATGCCATTCTGCTTCTCTCTATCCCATTTTTCAGAAACTTTTGAAAATATTTTTCATATTCATATATTACTGTGTTCGAAGTTTGTGGAGCTTGAGATAACGCTTCTTTAAGTTTTGAGCATTGTTTCTTTATGGAATCTCTTTCTAATATCAAAGTTCGGTTTTCATCTTTTAGTTCTGAAACTGTCATCTCAAGTTTACCATATTCTTCGATGGTTTCTTCAAGAACCTCTTTTACAGCTTTAAATTTTTGTTTAAGTTTCTGATATGAGTTTAGAGTTTCAGAAAGGCATGATTCAAGGTCAGAGTGAGAAAGATCAGAAAATACCTCTTCAGAGTCAGATTCTCCATCTGATGTATTTCTGGAGGTGGTAGCCATGAGTGCAACATTTGTCTGTTCTTTAGAGTCTGATTCTGAGGAATCAGATCCATTATCGTCCCAGGTGGCCATCCGTCCCTTTTTAGTTCTGAATGAGCTTTTCTTAAAACCTTCTCTTCTAGAGCTCTCTTTCTTTAGCTTGGGACATTAATTTTTGTAATGACCTGTTTCCTTGCATTCATAGCATGTTATATCTTTGTTTGACTTACCTCTGGAAGTGGATTCTGAGCGATCTCCATTGGGTCTTGGTCTTCTAAAGTTGTTATTCCTTTTTCTCCATAGTTGTTTTACTCTTATGGTTAAAAGGGATAACTCTTCTTCGTCGTTAGAGTCTTCCTTCTCAGAGTCGTCATTGTCTTCCTCTTCAGCTTGGAAGGCTTTGTTTCTATCTGGTTTGCGTCTTTCGGATCTGGATTTTAGTGCTACAGACTTGATCTTCTTTTGAGGTTCATCTTCCTCCAGTTTTATCTCGTGGCTTCTGAGTGAGCTGACGAGTTCCTCAAGGCTGGTATTGTCCAGATCTTTGGATAACTTTAGGGTTGTGACCATAGGTCTCCATTTCTTTGGCAGACTTCTGACAATCTTTTTGACATGATCTGCAGTTGTGTAGCCTTTGTCCAGCACTTTGAGTCTTGCAATTAAAGTTTGAAATCTAGAGAACATTGCTTCTACAGCTTAATCGTCCTGCTTTTTGAAGGCTTCATATTTTTGGATTAGAGCCAGATGTAACACCCCAAAATTTGCCCTCCTCATTCATGCATTCATTTTGCATTTCATCATGTCAATCAGAATTAGATCCAAAAAAAAAAAAAAAAAACAAAAAAAGAAAAAATAATAAAAAAACGAAAAAAAAAAATAAAAAATAATTTTTTTACAAAAAAACAAAATAAAAAAATAATAATAATAATAATAAATTTTTTTAATTAAATTAAATAAATAAAATATAATAAAAAAATTTTGGACTTGGGTCTCTCTCATTTGAGCCCACAAAACCATGAAATTCAGTCTATAAATACCAAGGCTTCACTTGAGAGAACACACACAGAAGAGGAGAAGAAGGAAGAGAAGCAAAATACTCTGAGGTTTCCTTGGAACAAAACCCTGAGGAAAAAGATAGTGAGAGAAGACCTAACGGAGTTCAGAGCAGCCTCCAAACCCCGAAGGGAACTCAACCACACAGAATCACCTCTTCCTCACATAAACCCTGAAGATTGTTTTGTAAACCTCACGGGTGCAACTCAATTTCAATCGAGCTCTCCAATCAGGTTTGCCATTATTCCCATTACCTTTGCCCATGGGTTTAATATGTATATGAATGTATAAACAATGCCTTGAATGTTTAACCTTTTAATTTTTGAGTGTATGCCACATGATTTGAGGTTTCTGAAACCATACTGTTGATCATGAAAAAATGCTTATGGTGTTTCACTAACCCTTTTGTTGAATTTTTGTGAGGGCTCACATGACTTTTGCAGGGATAACTTGCGTGGTTTCCCACTTTATTTGTGGGATAACCCCTGGAGGTTCATTCCGATTACCTGTACTGACTCACTTTTCTTTGATGGTACCAGCTTGAGAGATCCCTGGGTTTCTTACTCCTTTAATTGCTGTTACTTCGGATCTTCATCCGTGTGGTACTTTTACCTCTTTTCCGCATTTTATCGCTTTCTTAGCTGGAAGACCTCGATAGGAGGCATTTGTTTTCTTTTGTTTATTTACTTCTGAGCCCCTTGTTGTCACATTTACTTTATACATGTTTGTTTTGTATGTGTTTGTATCCCTGCAGGTAGCGCGGTTCCTTCATCAAGGACTGCCTTTTTGCCCTTGAGCATCCCAAACCCTAAAACCCAAAGCAACACGTTAACTCCTTCTACTATAGGCGAGTAAGTCTCCAAAGGTCGCGCATCCGGTAGATTGCGTAGTAACGTTGTTCGCCCAAAACCCAATCCATAACCCCGTAGTTAGCCGAACTACGTTTTGCTCTGATTCTCAGGCCAGATGAGATACGTAGGCATAAGACGCGATGTCTTAGCGAGCACACATCCCCCAACCCATAGGTCAGCCGAGCTACGAAGACTCTGATTCTCATATTCAGATGAGATACGTATGCAGTGGATGCGACATCCGCGCGAGTCATTTTCATTTAACCTTTTTTTTTTGTAAACAGCACAAGATAAACCCACACCCTTTAGACAAGAACTACAAAAGTGGATCCCGTAGAGTACTACGGATGCGTAGGGGTGCTAATACCTTCCCTTCGCATAACCGACTCCCGAACCCAAGATTTGGTTGCGAGACCCCGTCTTGTCCTTTCCTTTTTCAGGTTTACTTCGAGCGTTTCCTTTCTCTCCGTTGGGATGAATAACGCACGGTGGCGACTCTTCTGTCTTTTTCTTTCGCCGGTTGTTTTTTTTTCGCACTGTATTTTTCAGGTTGCGACAGCTGGCGACTCTGCTGGGGATATATATGTTGACCTCTTGCTGGTCCATCTTCCCTAAGCGAGTCCCTCCTAGCTTTTGTAGTTTGTTTGTTTATTGGGTATTCATGCTTTTGTGCAGTTATTTGTTTACCTGCTTTACCTTATTGCATTGTGTATATATCATTGTTGTTTCTGTTGGCTGGCTGCTTGGTGATCTTTGTGAGATGAGTTCTATACCCGAACTCGAGTGCACTTAGGATAGGAGAATGGCATAGTCCTGTCGACTTGTGTGGAGTTATTCCTTAGCGAGTCGACTTGCAAGCCCATTCACTTGGTGGAGGTCATGTTGAGATCAATAATGTCACACAAGTAAGTTGTGGTTAGACATTACTTGTTCCAATATAGACCTAAGAAGCCGAGGACCTTAGTTTACCAAACCCATCTTGGCCTATTCGTAGGACGTAGTGCGAAAGTCGTTCAAGTGTGAGATTTGATACGATTGTTACGCGATACTACACTCATAAGAGTCTCTCTTGAGAATATTGTTGGAATACGAGTAGTCGTTCCTCTGATAATATCCGAAAGATGGGATTATTACTATGGGAACCTTTTGTAGAACATGTTTGGCAGGTTTAAACCTTAGTACACTCCTTTTGGGTGGTTCTTAACCTAAACTCCATGCTCGTGACTTGCAACAAACCCTTGATTCATGGTTAATCCGATCAGGTATCCTTAATATCAATGAAACTCGGGTGTTGATAAGGTTTAAACCATAATCCACCCAAATGGGTGGTTGATATTAAGGATAACATGGTCCATCCCATGACCTTTGTTTGGTGTGCTCTTAATTTCTCTCCAGACAGTGCAACCTGACAGATGTTCAAGCGGGTCCATCAATTCTGATTGACATGCCTTTGCATTGCATAACATCATCTGCATATTTGCATCCAACATCTCATGCTTATTCATTTGCAGGGTATTCCCTTTCAAAACGGGGGTGCCTTAAAACTGAACAAGCAGTGCATCGCATACCATGCATATTAACCCTTGTCTGTTTTGCAGGTGTCACCGCAGTGTCTAATGTTTGTTCCCTGTATCAGGCAGTTATTGGTCCCAAGCGAGTTCACAGATACCCGACAAAGGAAAACCGTCCACGACTAGCGATGGACCAAGTACAGAAAGAGCTGGCTGATATGCGTGAAAGGATGGATCAGTTCATGACATTGATGACTGGTATGGCAGAAGGCCAGGCGAAGCTGAAGGAATTGGTTGAGCAACCGAGGCCCGATCCAGATTTGGAGATACTAAATGCTGAGGGAAACCCTGGTAACCCTGGGAACGCTGATAACCCTGTGAACACTGGTAACGCGGGTAACGCAAATGCTGATGGAAACCCGGGTAATGTTGGCAACACAGGGAATATTGGAAATGATATTGGCGGAAGGAACGATGTGAATCAAGGAATTCGGATTAACGGGCACCCCGTTACTGAAGATTGTCAGTATGATCAATTTTCTTTGCACGACGAAGCCCTCGAGACCACTCGCCGTATGGATGAGCTTGCTGAGAAGCTCAAATCTTTGGAGTCTCAAAATTCCTTAGGCTTTGATGTCACAAATCTTGGTCTGGTTCAGGGAGTAAGGATTCCTCACAAGCTCAAACCCCCTACTTTTGAGAAATACAACGGGGCTTCTTGCCCACGCACTCATCTCCAATCTTATCTGGGAAGGTTGGGAGCTCACACGGAAGATGAAAAGCTGTGGATGTATTATTTTGAAGACAGTCTAACTGGAGCTTCTCGTGAATGGTATTCTCATTTGTCTCGTACTACCATCAAGAGCTGGAAAGACTTGGCAGAGGCTTTTATCAAGCAATATCAATACAACTTGGACATGGCTCCAAATCGGACCTTGTTGCAAGGTATGTCTCAGACTGCCAAGGAAACCTTTAGAGAGTATGCTCAGCGTTGGAGACAGATTGCTGCGTCCGTCCAACCCCCTATGTCTGAAAGGGAGATGGCGGACATGTTCATGAACACTCTTCAAGGCAATTATATTGAGAGATTGGCTGCTTGCCCGTCAGTCAGCTTTGCAGAGATAGTAATTACTGGAGAAAGAATCGAGAGTCTGTTGAAGATGGGCCGAATTCAAGACAATAGTGCTTCCAACTCATCAGGTCCCAAGAGACCGTTTGCTGGTAAGGGTCAGCGAAGAAAAGAAGGCGAGGCAAGCGTTGTGTATGCCGGCAGAGGCAGGGGTAGAGGACGCCCTAATTACTATCAAGATCAAGTGGCCGCAGTCACTATTCCAACACCTGTTCCTCAATCGCAATATCATCCGCAACAACAACCCAGGTACAACAATCAACAACAAGGAGGTAATCCGGGTCAGCAGAGACATTATCAACAACGTCCAAGGTAGACGGACCGGGTCATCGAGCCAATCCCAATGCCTTATTCAGTATTACTTCCCAAGCTGATTGACATGAATCTGGTTACATTGAGAACTCTGGCCCCACCAATCGATCCCAATAATTTGCCTAGAGGTTATGATGTCAACGCCAGATGTGCTTTTCACTCCAACGCACCTGGTCATACTACAGATAATTGCAAGGCTCTCCAGTTAAAGGTACAAGATTTGAGAGATTCCCAGGCTATCAATTTTGCTCCGGTGCCTAATGTTATCCAGAACCCGATGTCGACTCATGGCGGGCAGGGGATTAATGCTGTCGAAGTGGTTGAAGCTGGTAATGCCCAAGGCTGGGGCAAATTTGTGGAGCCAGTCATCAAAGAAGACAAGTTTGGATTGGGGTATGCTCCGGGATCTCAGAAGAATGAAACCGGTACTCTCTCCAGCGGGGGTTTGGTTTCTCCCCACATCGTCAATGCTGCAGATGAAGACAAGGCTGACAGCGACTGTGACTTAGATAGCTGGATTCGCCCGTGTGTCCCAGGAGAAAAGCTCGACAATTGGTCGTCCGAAAAACCGTCCGGGTTACTCTGCTGAAAGAGTGATTTTTATGGTTTTCCTTTTATTACATGCATAATAAAGTCTTACACTTTGCCCAAGGTGTAATGACTCATTTGTAGGGCCATCCATTTAGTTACGTTTCGCAATTATTTTTATCATCAATAAAGGACGGCTTTTGCAAACAATTTTGTGTTCTCTTTCTTTCAGTTTTTTTACTTTTTACAAAAAAAATGGCAATGTTTCTTTTTTCGTTTTTCCTTTCTTTCAAAAAAAATCTCTCTCATTCTAAGGTAAAGCATGATCCTCCATCATGCAGAGCCGACCACTCGGATCTCACTGCTAACGACACTGCTATGGCCAAGTATGACTTCGACAATCCTATCTATCAAGCCGAAGAAGGGGCTGAGGAAGTTTGTGAATTGCCCGAAGGGTTAGCCAGATTGTTGAAACAGGAGAACCGAGCTATTACACCTTATCAGGAGGTGATTGAGACCGTCAACATCGGTACCAAAGACGACAAGAAAGAGATCAAGATCGGGGCCAGTCTATAGGCCGAGAGGAAAGACCGTTGATCATGTACTTGACTGTGTTAGAAAGGTCAATGGGTTGTGTGCTCGGTCAGCATGACGAGTCAGGTCGAAAAGAGCATGCAATATACTACTTTAGCAAAAGTTTACCGACTGTGAACAAAGATACTCATTGCTCGAGAAAACTTGTCGCGCTTTGGCATGGGCTGCTCGCCGACTAAGACAGTATATGTTGACTCACACGACTCTATTGATATCAAAAATGGATCCAGTCAAGTATATTTTTGAAAAGCCATCACTTACCGGAAAGGTTACTAGGTGACAAATGATACTGACAGAGTATGACATCCAATACACTTCACAAAAAGCCATCAAGGGAAGTGTCTTGTCAGACTATCTTGCAGAGCAACCGATTGATGATTACCAACCTATGAGGTTTGACTTTCCTGATGAGGACATCATGTTTCTCAAATCGAAAGATTGAGAGGAACCACTCCCGGAGGATAGGCCTGACCCTGAATCCAAATGGGTTATGATGTTTGATGGGGCGGTCCACGTCAATGGTCGCGGAGATGGTATAGTGTTGATCACACCAGAAGGGGGTTCATATGCCATTTGGTGCCAAAATAACTTTTCCCTGCACCAACAATGAAGCCGAATACGAAGCTTGTATCCTAAGACTTGAGGAAGCCGTCAAAATACAGATTAAATCCCTGGATGTATACGGGGACTCAGCTTTGGTCATCAATCAAACCAACGGGAAATGGTGCTATGCTGGAACTACGTACCCAGAATTGACGTATCTCGGTCAGAGACGAATGAAGAAAGCATTTGGTCAGAAAGTGCGCTCTCAGGGGTATCAAGTCGGTGAATTGGTACTCAAAATATTTCTTCCTCCCAACACAGATCACAGGGGCAAATGGACACCGAACTATGAGGGTCCGTACGTGGTTAAAAGGATTTTCTATGGCGGAGCTTTGACGCTAACAACCATGGAGGGCGAAGGATTCCCGTCCCCTGTCAACTCAGACGCAGTTAAAAAATACTTCGCATAAAATAGACCCGCTGGACGATAAAAAGAGTAGTCCAGGCAAAAAAAGGGCATCCCGACGAACCAAAAAAAAAGAATAAAGAGGTTCGGGCAAAAATTAGGGATATAAAAAAAGAGTACACCCGGTGAGTCGAAAACCCAAAAGGGCGGCTCAGGCAAAAATGGGTATCCCGGTGGATTGAAAACCCGAAAAGGGGACGATCCAGGCAAAAGTTAGGGAATAAGCGAATGACTATGATCTGAGTTCATCAGTGTTATATCACCATTTCATTCAATCCGGCAATCTTCGAAGGTTAAAGATCGACTAATCATCCACTTCAGAAAGCAAGATGAGCAGAGCGTCTTGAGGACATACGAGCCATAGCAGAGTCGAAACTCAATGGGACCCCGTTTCCACATTGCCATTAGGATAGTTCTCTTTTTATAGCGATCACCTCTTTTCAGGGATCAGCTTCCTGATACCCTCGCCTATTCCTGGCACAAATTTTCTCCCCATTAAGAGTCGAATAATTCAGTTAAAGAGCCTCTTTATTTTTCATTTATCAGTTTGTTTGCAAAAATGTCCGAATTTTTGATAAAACATATTGCATATGAACATAATGGTGGCTTTTGCAGATGATTTGCACAGGAAAACATTTAAAATTGCTTTGAATGTGCTTAATCCCGAACGGTGAATTCAAACCGAGTAATTCCCCCGAGGCATACGTGTATTTTTGGTTGCAGGTCACAGGAACCGGATGCCAAGTCATGAATCCTCATCCCCAAGCGGTTGACAAAGTCTCTCCTCAGCAGAGCATGTTCCCCAACAGAATTGACAGTATCCAGACTGTCTATCCCCAGTAGAGTTGACAATATCCAGACTATATATCCCTAGCGGAGTTGATAGTGTCAGACTGTATCTTCCTAGCAACAGCGGAGTGGTTGCATAACCAACAGATGAGAGGGTGGTGTTCCCAGTGTTCATCTCATCCCCAGCAGATTATTTCTAACAGATTTGTTCTAATCCCCAGCTAGAGGACGATTAGCAAGTTCATATCCCCAGCAAAGGCCGTTTCCTACGACATTTCCCCAGGAAGTGTTTTCCCCACAGACTCTCCTCACAGAGCCTCGCCGAACAAAGTTTCCATAGTTGATACTCCCCCCGCAAGGTCAACTTTTCAAGCAGCCAATTTATTTTTGGTGGCTCATTGGTCCCGGCAGACGGATCATTCCCCACAGAGCATTCAAGGATTGATACAGCGATCTGTTCCCTACCGGAGTTTGCTTCCCCAAGCAGATTTCTTTTTACACCATGCATAACATTTGCATTTGCATGCATATCATATCAAGCATACACATAAGCTGATAAACAGGTTCTTCCAAGCAGACTGAAGAATTACTTTACAACCAAGGTCATGAGATCCAGCCAGAGGATCAAGCGTGAGTGATCCAGCCTGAGGGTCATTTTGAAGGTTCAGCCTGAGAATCGTTTTCCAGTGATCCAGCCTGAGGGTCATTTTGAAGATTCAGCCTGAGAATCGTGTTCCAGTGATCCAACCTGAGGGTTATTTCGAAGATTCAGCCCGAGAATCATGTTACAGTAAGCCAGCCTAAGACTCAATTTGAAGATTCCCCAGTGAAGTCGCCTACAAGCTTTATTTCCCCAGCAAGCCCAAGTCTAATTGAGGAGTCGTTACAACATGTTCTAGCCCGAAGAATATGTATGAAGCCCAAAAGTGGAATATGCTCGAAGCTGCATATCTAATATGAAGGTTGGGTGTAGATTTCAAAAGAGGGTCAACCAGCGCATACCTCAGATGCGGGATCCTAATGATGGGAATTTATCATCAAAACAATCCAGATCTAGCCAGAAGATCGAAATAGATTCAGCCAGAGAATCGAAACAATTCAGATCTAGCCAGAAGATCGAAGTAGATTCAGCCAGAGAATCAAATTAAGTTCAGATTCAGCCAGAGGATCGACACTCCAGATCTAGCCAGAAGATCGAAGTCAGGTCTAGCCCGAAGACCGGAAATAGATTCAGCCAGAGAATCAAAGGAAATAGATTCAGCCAGAGAATCGAAACAAAGAAGATCTAGCCAGAAGATCGAAAATCGCAACAATTCAGATCTAGCCAGAAGATCGAAATAGATTCAGCCAGAGAATCGAAACGAAGGAGATCTAGCCAGAAGATCGAAGAAGATCTAGCCAGAAGATCAAAATCGTATCCAGCCCGAGGATCAAAATTAATATCCGACCAGAGGACTAAATTGAGTATAGGTTCAGCCAGAGGATCGAAACTCCAGATTAAGCCAGAGGATCGGAAGAAGGATAAACAGCGCGGTGCATTTCCGCGTTTTTGTGGTATTCTCGGAGCACAAATTTTCGGTTTGTCTTTGGTATTCAATCACAGCTCACCCCGTTTGTCTGATAAGCTGTTCGCTTTCATCCTACTCGGGTTAGTTGATGATTGAATAGGGGCAGCTGTAACACCCCAAAATTTGCCATCCTCATTCATTCATTCATTTTGCATTTCATCATGTCAATCAGAATTAGATCCAAAAAAAAAAATAATAATAATAATAATAAATTTTTTTTAATTAATTAATTAATTAAATAAATAATTAAATAAATAAAATATAATAAAAAAATTTTGGACTTGGGTCTCTCTCATTTGAGCCCACAAAACCATGAAATTCAGTCTATAAATACCAAGGCTTCACTTGAGAGAACACACACAGAAGAGGAGAAGAAGGAAGAGAAGCAAAATACTCTGAGGTTTCCTTGGAACAAAACCCTGAGGAAAAAGATAGTGAGAGAAGACCTAACGGAGCTCAGAGCAGCCTCCAAACCCCGAAGGGAACTCAACCACACAGAATCACCTCTGCCTCACATAAACCCTGAAGATTGTTTTGTAAACCTCACGGGTGCAACTCAATTTCAATCAAGCTCTCCAATCAGGTTTGCCATTATTCCCATTACATTTTCCCATGGGTTTAATATGTATATGAATGTATAAACAATGCCTTGAATGTTTAACCTTTTAATTTTTGAGTGTATGCCACAGGATTTGAGGTTTCTGAAACCATACTGTTGATCATGAAAAAATGCTTATGGTGTTTCACTAACCCTTTTGTTGAATTTTTGTGAGGGCTCACATGACTTTTGCAGGGATAACTTGCGTGGTTTCCCACTTTATTTGTGGGATAACCCCTGGAGGTTCATTCTGATTACCTGTACTGACTCACTTTTCTTTGATGGTACCAGCTTGAGAGATCCCTGGGTTTCTTACTCCTTTAATTGCTGTTACTTCGGATCTTCATCCGTGTGGTACTTTTACCTCTTTTCCGCATTTTATCGCTTTCTTAGCTGGAAGACCTCGATAGGAGGCATTTGTTTTCTTTTGTTTATTTACTTCTGAGCCCCTTGTTGGCACATTTACTTTGTACATGTTTGTTTTGTATGTGTTTGTATCCCTGCAGGTAGCGTGGTTCCTTCATCAAGGACTACCTTTTTGCCCTTGAGCATCCCAAACCCTAAAACCCAAAGCAACACGTTAACTCCTTCTACTACAGGCGAGTAAGTCTCCAAAGGTCGAGCATCCGGTAGATTGCGTAGTAACGTTGTTCGCCCAAAACCCAATCCATAACCCCGTAGTTAGCCGAACTACGTTTTGCTCTGATTCTCAGGCCAGATGAGATACGTAGGCATAAGACGCGATGTCTTAGCGAGCACACATCCCCCAACCCATAGGTCAGCCGAGCTACGAAGACTCTGATTCTCATATTCAGATGAGATACGTATGCAGTGGATGCGACATCTGCGCGAGTCATTTTCATTTAACCTTTTTTTTTTGTAAACAACACAAGATAAACCCACACCCTTTAGACAAGAACTACAAAAGTGGATCCCGTAGAGTATTACGGATGCGTAGGGGTGCTAATACCTTCCCTTCGCATAACCGACTCCCGAACCCAAGATTTGGTTGCGAGACCCCGTCTTGTCCTTTCCTTTTTCAGGTTTACTTCGAGCGTTTCCTTTCCCTCCTTTGGGATGAATAACGCACGGTGGCGACTCTTCTGTCTTTTTCTTTCGCCGGTTGTTTTTTTTTCGCACTGTATTTTTCAGGTTGCGACACCAGAGCCTTTGTCTCTTTGACTTGGGAATTTCCTTCGTGAGTCATCCTCAGGGAGTCAAGTATTTCTTTACCTGTTTCCCTGTTGGTGATCTTTTCATATTCATTGTAGGAAATGGCATTGAGTAGTATCGTTTTGGCTTTGTGATGGTTTTTGAATTCACGCATCTGATCATCTGTCATTTTGCTTCTAGGAATAGCAACGCTAGTGTCAGTCACAAGTGGTACGTAACCGATTGTGACTATATCCCATAGATC
The DNA here is from genome assembly GCF_024323335.1 of Lathyrus oleraceus. NCBI lineage: Eukaryota > Viridiplantae > Streptophyta > Magnoliopsida > Fabales > Fabaceae > Lathyrus > Lathyrus oleraceus. The sequence goes on along the minus strand of NC_066585.1, from coordinate 321,191,477 downwards.
AACATCGTAGCCCAGAAAGAAACTTTCAATTCTATCTTTCCAATAATCAAAATTTTCTCCATCAAAGATTGGAGGTTTAACATTGTAACTATCTCTTTCATTGGTGTTGGCCATAGTGTTTTTCTCATGCTGGATCTCTCTACACTGTTAAGTGTTTGATTTGAAAATCAATAACAGAGCCGAAGCTCTGATACCAATTGAAGGTTGAGAAAAACAAGAAAGGGGGTTTGAATTGTTTTGGAAATAAAAACTCTTTCAGAAATCAGACACACACACAAAATAAAAAGGAGACGACACAGAATTTTATACTGGTTCGGTTGAAATTCAAAGCTACTCCAGTCCACCCGGCCAAGGTGATTTCGCCTTCAAAAAGGACTTAATCCACTAATATTGAAAGATTACACAACCAATCGTCTAAGAGAATAATTTCTCAGCCCTCTCAAGTATTAAGACTACACAGAGTCACTTGAGGAAGTATGTTAAGAAAGATTATATGTTGTAATGTAATGTGTTTCTAACAAGCAAGAATTATAGAATTTTAAGAACAATAGCTTTTCACGTAAGAGCAGCAACTCATGAAAGATAAGAAGGAAATTAAGAGTTTTCGTATTCTTCTGTGTCTCAGGTGTGTCTTCTTGTCAGGTATTCCTTCCTTTATATAGTCATTGAGAAGGACCGTTGGAGTGATGACAGGATATTGGTCATTGAAGAATGTTTAATGTCATTACTCTCTTTGCTTCTTTCTAAAACAATTTTGCACACCTCATTATTTCCTTCTCGAAATACTTTTTTTCCAAGTTGAGATTTCTTTTCGATTATGCATTATGAGCTGGTGAGTCTTCGTCAGAGTCTTGATAAATCAGAGTTTGCCTTCAGAGGATAATTATGTCTAACCACATCAGAGCTTCTCAATTCTCTAGACTTCTTTAGATTCAGAGTCTGGATTCAGTATTCTTTTATATAAGTTTCTGACTTCTTAATGTTGCGCTGGTATCTGCGTTGATCAGAATCATAACCTTCTGGACACATTCTTTCTGAGTAACATCTGATAATCGAATATTTTGTATCTGATGTAATTCTCTATCTGACGTTTGATCCGAGTCCTGCTGTAAGACCCTAATTTTGACCCTAAGATCCCTCATGCAATTTCATCATGGGCAACATTGGGATCATACCCTGGCATCCTCCTTACCCCTCCTTCATTGGGTTTGTTTTGGGAGAGATCACCGAGCACTTTGTGATTATATTACACATGTATTTTATCATTTCACTAACAAAAATACCAAAAATATGTCTTTGTATTTGTATAACTCTTTTGTAGGTAGGGCATGATCTCATTGATTCATCAAGATCACATCTGGGGTTTGAGACCCTCATGAACAAAGAGCACAACCAAGAATTGATTCAAGAATGGTTATGAACATCATATATGAGTCCCAATGATCTCTACATGTTATATTGATCAAGTTTTCTTCAAAAGTTTGAAGGTGATTTGCCTTGGAAACCCTAGTTTGACTGGGTATCTCGAGTAACTTCTCCAATAAGCTATCTCACCAATTGATCAAGTTTCTCAAGGGAAACTTCAAAATTTCATCATCTTATGCATATATGATCTACCATATGCCAAGAAAGTCAAGAGAATTGGAAATTAGCAAGTTGGTTGATGGTGGTTGGCCAGATGAATTCATTTGATCAAAACTGGGTCTCCCTAGACCCTATCTCCTACAATTTTCACCATATGAAAATTATTCCAAGAGAAACCTTACTCTAAATGACATTCCAAACAACTTTCATGTTGACCTAGAGCTAGTTTTGCTTGGAAAATAATTTTCTATGTTGAAACTTTATAGGTCATTTTGTCTAAACCCTAATTTGAAAGTCAACTTCCCAAGGCCATAACTTGCTCAATTTTTATGAGATGAAATATTTCCAAGTTGTACAATCAAATTCAATGTGTCTACTTCAACGTTGATGTTTGGAGTGGGAGCTAATTCAACTTCTTTGAACATGTGATATGAGGCTACATTATAGGTCACTTTTGATTTATACCATTGATCAAGTGATTTTTCCAAACTTCAAAAATTTATAACTCTATCATTTCAATTCAAAATGACATGAAATTTGGTGACCATTTTGAAGGTATTTGAGAGAGATACAACTTTTATGAAGACAATTTTCTCATTTGAAGCTCCCACAAAAAGTTAAGCAAGGTGGAATATTGAGACATATGGCTTGACACTTAGAAAAATTTTGATATGTCAAATTTTTCCAAACTTCCACCTCAAATTTCTCCAAGTTCCAAGCTCCAAATGAAAATGTGTTCAACATCAAACTTGTTCCTCTTGATCTCACCTTTCCAAAAAGCTCAAACGCATTCATTTTGGACTTGAAATGCATAGGCTGCGCATGGCTTAATCAAACTGATATCATTTGGCATGGATCCAACTTCAAGTATCAATGTTCAATTGCCTTGCATTCCAAGCTTGCTTCAACACATCTGATCATTCCTTTTGGATTTCAAACTATCATTTCATGGGCCTATTCGCGCCCATGCACCATGCTATCATCATTTGCCAAATTTGGAAGGTTGAAAAGAGTGTGGAAATATCACATGGATTTGGCTATATGTGAAGCTGCATTTGCTCAGAAATCACACACACATTGCGTCAGCTTTGAATCTCCATTGAAAACCCTTCACTCTAAGAGGATAACCCTGATAAATTCATTCGAATTTGAGCTTGAATCTCCACTATTTTGGAATTCAATTCTCCAGGAGTCCATTGCTTCTAAACCTTTCCATTCCTCTCCTGCAAGCAAGTGAAGTGAAGCCAAGCACAATTCAGATCAAGATCTAGCAAGCTCAGACCTCCATTGAAGGTAATTTGCAGAAATTTTAAACTCTTCGATTCTCTTAAGTTGTTGCTCAATTCCATTGATTCTTGAGTTGTCTGAAGTCCTACCAATGTAGGCAAGAAGATTGAGTTGCTTTGAGGCCAAATCGAAGTAACTCAGATCATGAACCTCATTTTTCAATTCCACATATCTCTTAATATATTTGGAATTGGATGAATTGGAGGTGATATTCGTGCTCAGTGATGTTTTTTCTTTAAGATCATGTTCCTGTTTTGCATTTTGGTGATGGTTCATCTTAACCAGACCGGTGGAGCTCACCGGGGAAGATGACCGGAGCTCTAGCTCCGGTGATGAGGTGTCTCACCTCTGAACCACTTGATCCAAGTCCCACGTTATAATCTGGAGCGTTGTTGTTGATTACCTCATTTGCCACGCAGTTGACTAAGGAACACATGGAATGCGTGTTTTGGATCATCAGATCTGCCACCTCAATTAATGAGGGAGATCTGATGGTCCACGCATTTTTGGATTTTCTGAATTTCATTTTAATTCCATTTTCTTCAATAATTCATATTAAATTCAATATTGATCCAAAAAATATGGGACTTTCACCAAATATTTTCAAATATTTTTCTATTTCATATTCTGAACTAAAATTATTTTTTGGATCATTATTAATATTTTTCACGAATTAATTGATTTTGCATTTGTTTTTAATTGTTTAAAAATATATTTTAGTGTCCAAAAATTATAAAAAATTTTCTCCAAGGTCCTTTGACCTTGTTTGACCTATGATAAATCTCATGGCTGTTTATTTGGTGTTTTGATGAGATTTTAGGATTTGAACAAAACATATTTAAATTTAATGCATTATTTTACTATTTTTAATTGAATAAATGCCATTTTATTTATGTTGACAATTTGTATTGACTTAATTGAGTTTCTTATTTGTTGTTGGGACTTGGTCAAGGTTGGTTTGACTTTGTCAAGTTAATATCATTGGATTTAGGGGATTGATGGAATGTACATTCCATCTCCCAAAATGAATGAATGATATTAATTTGGTAAAAGTCCTCCTTTGATCAATTTGTGATATCATTCATCCCCTTCCCTCTTCATCTAATTCCTCTTCTTCATTCATTCATTTCCAAATGGCCAATGACATCCCAAAGTCCTAATGCTAGTTGATTGAAAGATTAACATGAGTATGGATGAGATTAGGCCACACCTTTTTGCATATTTTTGTGTGTGGTATGTTTGATGAACATAGTTCTTAATACTATGTCTCCAACATGCATTAACACCAAAAGATTATTGCTCGGACTCAAATAGTTGTGACTTCTACATAAGTCCAATTACGATTGCTTAACATAACGTTAAATTTATGACATAAAAGATATAAGCATTCTAGTTAGTGAGATTGTAAGTCTCCCCTATCCATGGTATTGTGTGGAGACTTGGCCTTCTTTCCTTCCTTTGGAAGATGTTTGGGTTCAAGGATCCATGCTTGTGGCGAGTGGGTTGAGTGTTCTCCAAAGAATGTCTTGAAATCAAAAGCAAAACAAAACTAACTACTAACTTACTAACTATTAACTTTTTATTTCAAGCTTTTACTTTAATGCAATATACTCTTAGCACTTTATTTCATTTGCCATTATACATATCATTCTAATTGTTTATGTTAATGTAATTTTCACTTTGTCCATTTGGACCATATTGTGTGATATTATTTTGTTTGTGTATACTTTACTTGTTTGTTTGGTCTATGACCATTAATGCACATAATAATAACAAAAACCCTAAAAGACTTTTGAGTGGACTCTTGGTTTTATCTTGCCCATTTGGACTTAGAACTTAGGCAACATTAATTTGCTAATGGACTTGGCCAATGCCAATTTATGAAGAACCAAGTACTTGCAATTTGAATTCATCTGATATATCATTCTAGATCCCTCAAGATTCATCTGCAATATTGATCATTATGAAGTTGTTATGTTGAACCTGTGACTTATGGAATTCTTCCGTTACATGGGCTATTTTGAAGAAGATCATTGAAGTGGATAAGCTTGGATGAGGCCATCTTTATTTGATGCCTCTGCTCTTCAGATTGATATAATTGTGCATTTGTGTGTTGTTTGATTCTAAAAGTCCAAGGGAATTCTGGGTTTCTATTGACATACTTATCTATTGGATTGCTACCCATTTGGTAAGATCTTTTCAACTTTAAACTTTTAAATTTTGTGCATAGGGTAGTCTCTTCATCTTCTCCCTATTTCTTTAATTTAAAAATCTCTCCCTCCATTTTCAAAATATTCTTTGTGTGAACTATTTTGTTCTAAACTTTGACGACTTTTGCAAGAAAGGTAGAAAGTTTGGCCTTATGCCATTGCCTTTTCAAAATTATTTTCTTAAATCAAACTTGTGAATAAACTTAACTATACTTGACTTAAAATTTCAAAAAAAAAAGCCAAAAAGAACTAACCCATTCAAATCATTTTAGGCCTTTGTGCCTTTCAAACTTAAATTTTGTTAAAACCAACACACTCATTTTGAAATTTATAGCACGAACTATTAGGTTTTGATTCCTCATTTATATCTTGGTACGTAGGCACAAGACCGAAAGTCTTGTCAAACACAAAAATAAAATTAATGAATTCTTTTCTCATCCCCCCATTCTATTTGCTTGTAAACATCATTTTGTACAAAATACATATACACACATAAAGGGCTCCCTAGGAGTACCTAGGACACTTTGGGTGCTAACACCTTCCCTCTGTGTAACCAACCCCCTTACCTGTGATCTCTGATTTTTATTAGTTTTTATTTGAAAACTTCTTACCATTTGGGTTTTGTTCGTACTTTTTCCATTTTCCCTTGGAAACAATAAAAGCGCGGTGGTGACTCTTGTTAATTGATCTCTAGCTTATCAATAGCTTGATGATCATGAATTTCCCGGTACACCAACCTCTGAACCACATGATCCTCCTCTCATGTTTTAATCCTGAGCGTTGGTATTGATTACCACATTTGTCATACAGTTGACTCACGTCTATGTGGAACGCGCGCTTTGGATCATCAGATCTGCCACCTCAATTAATGAGGGAGATCTGATGGTCCACGTAATTTAGAATCCCTAAATTTTTGTTTTATTTGCATTTTCTTCAATAATTCATATTAAATTCAATATTGATCCAAAAAATATGGGACTTTAACCAAAAAGTTTCACACATTTTTCTCTTTCATATTCTGAATTAAAATTATTTTTTGGATCATTATTAATATTTTTCATGAATTAATTGATTTTTCATTTGTTTTTAATTGTTTAAAAATATTTTTAAATGTCAAAAAATTATGAATTTTTTTCTCCAAGGTCCTTTGACCTTGTTTGACCTATAATAAATCTCATGGCCATTTCTTTGGTGTTTTGATGAGATTTTAGGAATTGGACAAAACATATTTGATTTAAATGTATTATTTTATTAATTTTAATTGAATAAATGCCAATTAAATTTTGTTGACCATTTGTATTGACTTGTATGAGTTTGCTTATTGTTGTTGGGCCTTGGTCAAGGTTGATTTGACTTTGTCAAGTTAATATCATTGGATTTAGAGGATTGATCGAATGTATATTCCATCTCCCAAAATGAATGAATGATATTAATTTAATAAAAGTCGTCCTTTGACCAATTTGTGATCTCATTAATCCCCTTCCCACTTCATCTCATTCCTCTTCTTAATTCATTCATTTCATTTTCCCCACGACATCTCAAAGTCCTAATGCTAGTTGATTGAAAAATTGACATGAGTATGGATGAGATTAGGCCACACCTTTTGCATGTTTTCTGTGTGTGGTATGTTTCATGAGCATAGTTCATAATACTATGTCTCCCACATGCATTTACACCAAAATTCTATTGCCCGACCTCAAATAGTTGTGACTTCTACATAAGTCCAATTACGATTGCTTAACATAGCGCTAAATTTGTGACACAAAAGGCATAAGCATTCTAGTTAGTGAGATTGTAAGTCTCCCCACTTTCATGGTATTGTATGGAAACTTGGCCTTCTTTCCTTCCTTTGGAAGATGTTTTGGTTCAAAGATCCATGCTTGTGATAAGTGGGTTGAGTGTTCTCCAAAGAATGTCTTGAAAAGCAAAAGCAAACAAAACTAACCTCTAACCTACTAATTATTGACTTTAAATTCCAAGCTTTTACTTTAATGCAATTTAGTTTTTGCACTTTATTTCATTTGTCATTGTATATATCATTCTAATTGTTTATGTTGATGCAATTTTCACTTTGTCCATTTGGACCATATTGTGTGATATATTTTGTTTGTGTTACTTTGTTTTGTTTGTGTGGTCTTTGACCATTAATATACATAATAATCACAAAAACCCTAAAAAAACATTTGTGTGGACTGTTCCTTTGATCTTGAGCAAATTGACTTAGAATCTAGGCAACCTCCCTAAGCTAATAGAATTGGCCAATGCCAACTTGTTGAAGAACCAAGTGCTTGCAATTTGAAATTCATCTGATACATCTTTGAAGACCTCTCTAAGATTCATCTGCAACATGATCATTGTGAAGCTGTTATTTTGAATCTGTGACTTGTGCAATTCATTTGTTGTGTGGGATATTTTGAAGAAGATCATGGAATGGATAAGCTTGGATGAGGCCATCTTTATTTGATGCCTTGCTCTTCAAGATAATATAATTGTGCATTTGTGTGTTGCTTGATTCTAAAATTCCAAGGGAATTTTGGGTTTCTATTGACATTTTTGTCTATTGGAATGCTACCCATTTGGTCAAATCTTTTCAGCTCTAAACTTTTAATTTTTGTACATAGGATAGTCTCTTCATATTTTCCCCCACTTCTTTAATTTCAAAATTTCTCCCTCCATTTTCAAAATCTTCTTTGTGTGAACTGCTTTTTTTCAAAACTTTGACCACTTTTGCAAAAAAGGTAGAAACTTTGGTCTTATGCCATTGCATTTTCAAACTTCTTATCTAAAATGAAATTTGTAAATAAACTTAACCATACTTGACTTAAACTTTCAAAAAAGCCAAAAAGAACTAACACATTCACACCATTTTTAGGCCTTTGTGCCTTTCAAACTTAAATTTTGTTAAAATCAACCCACTCATTTTGAAATTTGTATCACAAACTACGAGGTTTTGATCCCTCATTTTTATGTTGGTACGTAGGCACAAGACCGAAGGTCTTGTCAAACACAAAAATATTCTTATTGAATCGTTTTCTCATCCCCCCATTCTATTTGTTTGTAAACATCACTTTGTACAAAATACATATGCACACAAAAAGGGCTCCCTAGGAGTACCTAGGACACTTTGGGTGCTAACACATTCCCTCTGTGTAACCAACCCCCTTACCTATGATCTCAGACTTTTATCAGTTTTTATCTGAAAACTTCTTACTTATTGGGTTTTGTTCGTACTTTTACCCTTTTACCTTGGAAACAATAAAAGCGCGGTGGGGACTCTTGTTAATTGATCTCTTGCTTGTCAATAGCTTGATGATCATGACTTTTCCGCTACAGAAATTAAGTGGCGACTCTGCTGGGGAGTAGTCTCCAGTGGGTTTAGCCTACTTTTTGTGTGTATATATTTGTATATATGTGATGTTTATATATATGTATGTGTGATATAATCTGATTGTTGTGTTTGGTGATATCTGAGTGGTGAGATAAGTTCTAACCCGAACTTGAATGCAATTAAAGTAGGAGGATGGCATAGTCATGTTTGACTTGGGTGGAGTAGTCCTTAACAAGTTGGCTTGAGATCCATCTGCTTAGTGGAGACTCCTTTGGATATGGAAATGTCACACAAGTATTTGTGGTTAGGCATTATTATTTCCAATTGGGTCTGAGAAGCTAAGGACCTTAGAACCCCTAACCCATCTTGGCCTATTTAGGACGTAGTGCGGAAACTGTTCAGGTGTAGACTTGATAACAGTTGTTACGCGATACTACACTCAGACGAGTTTCTCTTGAGAATATTATGGGTCGATGAGTCAGTCATCTTAACCTGTAATATCTGATAGATGGAATTAAGACTCTGGGAACTTTTTAGAACATGATCTACAGGTTTTTATCCTTAGTTCACTCCTTCGGGATGGTTCTTACCCAGACTCCATGCTCGTGACTTGCAACAAACCCTTGATTCTTGGTTGATCCATTCAAGTCTTGTCAATATCAATGGAACTTGGGTGTTGATAAGGTGTAAACCATAATCCACCAAAATTTATGATTGATCTTGACAATGACTTGATTCATCCCTTGACCTTTATTTTTCTTGTGTGTGATCCCTTATTTGTGATTGTTGCATTCATGCTTTCATGCGCATCCTAACATTCATCACACCAAAATTTCAAGGAACTAAGGTATCATTTGCAAATAATTTCAGACCATGGATTGTGGAAGAAGGAACACTAAGAAGTACAGTTTCAGATGTCCCGATTTGAAAGAGTTACAGAAGCTAGCATCTTTTGTATTAGATCCCTTGGACTTCAAACAACGTCATGGGAAGGTTCTGTCCATCTTGTCTACTAATATGGTTGAAGGACTCTTGAGTGTATTGGTGTAGTTCTATGATCCTCTCTACCATTGTTTCACTTTCCGAGATTTTCAACTTATGCCTACCTTGGAGGAGTATTCTCATTTTTTGGGGATACCTGTTTCTAGTAGAGTACCTTTTAATGGATTGGAGGAGATTCCCCGGTCTAGTATTATTGCTGAAGCTCTTCACTTGAAGAAGTCTAAGATAGAGGCTCATTGGGTGAAGAAAGGAGGATTGTTTGGGTTGCCATCTATTTTCCTCATCAAGGAAGCTACTACTTTTGCTCAAGCTGGTAGTGTGTGTAACACCCCAATAAAAATAAGATAATTATTTAATTTAAGTTAATATTATATTTATTAATTTAATTAAATAATTGGAATTATTGGATTATTATTATTATTATTATTGGAATATATATATAAGTTGGAAATAAGAAAAAGATTTCCATTTTGGTAAAAAGAGTTTTCACGTGAAAACAGAGAAGCGGCTCAAAAAGAGGAAAAGGGCAAAGAGGCAGAGCAAGAGGAAGAAGGTTGGAGAAGAGAAGAGCTTGAGGCTAAAGGATTGCCGGATTAACTCAGGTAAGGGGGGTTTATCGTCGTTTAATGGGTATTATGGGTTAACATGTAATGGGTAGTGATAAACCGTTGAATTGACCCTAATTGGGATGTTGAATGCTGAGAAATTGTGTTGGATAAGTTGTGTTAAAGCTGTAATTGAATCTGTAGTTGTGTGAGTTGTGAATTCCCGAACGTATAGTTTTTTTTACGGAATCGGAATCGGAGGTCCGGAAGTCCTCCAACGGCGGAAAATGCGGAGAATTCTGCATTCTGCTTCGTGTTAGCGCAGGAACAGCTTTCTGTCTTGCGTTAACCGGTTAACCCAGGGCGTTAACCGGTTAACACTGTTATAAATTGGGAAAAATTGCTGTTTTGTCTGCGTTAACCGGTTAACCCAGGGCGTTAACCGGTTAACACTGTTGTGATTTATGAGAAATTGTTGTTCTGTCTGCGTTAACCGGTTAACCCAGGGCGTTAACAGGTTAACACTGTTAAAATTGGCCAGGAAGCGTGTTCTGTCCTGCGTTAACCGGTTAACCCAGGGCGTTAACCGGTTAACACTGTTATAAATTGGAAAAATTGATATTTTAATGTCGTGAACATAATTGGTGATTGGCCTATATCGGTGTGTGATATAGTAGGGATTATTTCCCGTTGTTTTGAGTAGGATAGGTATTAGTAGAGTGTGCTAATACTGTGATTGAATCATTTGGCATGACATGATATAATTATGTGATAAATATGCTGATGATGTGTGAAAATATGCATAATGTTGTGAATGTATATATTATGCATGTGTTGGTGAATGGACTGTTTTATGGCTTAGAGTGTGAGCATATGTCCAATGTGGATTGTTGTTAATGATGTTGTATTGCTAGGTGAATTAGCATGCATATTGTGGCCTTTATGGTGGTAGCTAATTCCCATGGTGAGGAATTAGTGAGTAAATCATTGTGGATTGTTGTTGATGTTTACATGCTAGGTGATTAGCGTGCATAGCATGGCCCTTGGGGTGGTAGCTAATTCCCATGGTGAGGAATTAGTGAGTGAGTCACTAGGTCTCAAATGAGTGGGACTAGTGGGCTTGGTAGCCGTATCTGGATTTGATCGGTGAGGTTGAACTATATGTTCATGAATAGTCGGTACCGCATGCATGGAGTCTCATTGCATAATGTATGTATGGCGTATGATATGAATGGATGTATTCCAGTATTATACGTGTGTTGTGTGTTGTGTTGATGTTGAGTATGATTGAGTTGATATTGTCGTTGCTGAATGTGTAATCTGATTTGGGTGATGAAATGTGTTAAATTACTTAACATTGCATGATATTCTATAATGCTTATTATATCGATTGAGGAACTCACCCTTACAACTATTTTTCAGGTAACGAGCAGTGATTGAGTAGAAGCTAGTGCTTGGAGTCTAGTGTAGTCTCCTTAGTGGGTCATGCTCTGATAGATGTAACATCGGGACGGGATGTTTTACCTTGTTGAATAATTTTACATGTAATGTGTTACATGTTCTGCATGATTGATTTGATTTCTATCCGCTGCGTATTGTGCAAATGCTTTATGTTTTGAATTAATAAAAGAGCATGACAGTTATTATGGTGAATGATGTGAAATGATTGTGTGACACCCTTAATTGCATAATTACTCTGATTGATATATTGCTATTTTAATTTAATATTTGGGGTATTTTAGAAGGGTGTTACATTAGTGGTATCAGAGCATAGTCGGTCGAGTCGAGTCGTAATTATTGTGTGTCCCTGTACGTGATAGGTGTGGTGCAACCCTATCAGTACTTATTGTTTTAGCTTGTTGGGTTTTCAGAATAGAGATGGCTGGAAGAGGTAGAGATGATGCTGCGATTGCTGAGGCTCTGGGTATGCTAGCTGGAGTACTTGGAGGGAATCCGAATGTTGTGGGAATGGGAGCTGCTCGTCAACTGAGTGAGTTCCAGAAGAACAATCCTCCAATGTTCAAGGGAGCATACGATCCAGATGGTGCTCAGAAGTGGTTGAAGGAGATCGAGAGGATCTTCCGAGTGACTGAGTGTGCCGATAACCAGAAGGTCAGGTTCGGTACGCATATGCTGTCAGAAGAAGCAGATGATTGGTGGGTTGCTACCCGCACTGAGTTGGAATCTGCTGGGAATGCTGAGATCACTTGGGCTGTGTTCAGAGAGAGATTCCTGAGGAAGTACTTTCCAGAGGATGTCAGAGGAAAGAAAGAGATAGAGTTCTTAGAATTGAAGCAGGGCAATCGGTCTGTTACTGAGTATGCTGCTAAGTTCACAGAGCTGTCGAAGTATTACACTCCCTATGATGAGGCTACTGGGGAATTTTCAAAATGTGTGAAGTTTGAGAACGGGTTACGTCCCGAGATCAAGCAGGCTATTGGGTATCAACAAATTAGAGTGTTTTCTGATTTGGTTGACTGTTGCAGGATTTTTGAACAGGATACCAAAGCCAGAGCAGAGAGCTATCAGCAGAGGGTTGATAGGAAAGGCAAGAATCAGAATGATCGTGGGAAACCGTACGCAGCTGGCAAAGGTTTCCAGAGACAGAGTGGGATGAAGAGACCTAGTGGGGGAGACTCCAGTGCCCCTGCTAAGTGTTTCAGATGTGGTCAAGCTGGACATCGTATCCATGAGTGTACCAGTAATGAGAAGAAGTGTTTTAAGTGTGGAAAAGGTGGTCATTTGGCTGCAGAGTGCCGGTCGAAGACTGTGACTTGTTTCAACTGTGGAGAGTTGGGTCATATTAGCCCACAGTGTCCTAAGCCGAAGAGAGAGAACCAGTCGGGAGGCAAGGTCTTTGCTTTATCGGGTTCTGAGACTTCTGCAGATGATCGTTTGATCCGAGGTACGTGTTATATTAATGGCTTCCCTCTTGTAGCTATTATTGACACAGGTGCGACTCATTCCTTTATATCTTTGGATTGTGCTGTGAAACTTAAGTTAGAGATATCTGAGATGCATGGAAGTATGGTGATTGATACTCCTGCGAAGGGTTCAGTGACTACTACTTCAGTTTGTTTAAATTGTCCTTTGAGTATTTTTGGTAGAGACTTTGGGATGGACCTAGTGTGTCTTCCACTAGTGCAGATTGATGTTATTCTGGGTATGAACTGGTTGGTGTTTAACCGAGTTTATATCAACTGTTTTGATAAGACTGTGATCTTTCTTGAGATTGAGGAAGGAAAGAGTTTGTTTCTATCAGCAAGGCAGGTGAATGAGGCGGCAGCAGATGGGGCAGAGTTGTTTATGCTATTAGCGACTTTGGAGGCTAAAGATAAACTGGTGATTTGCGATCTAGCTGTGGTGTGTGATTTTCCTGATGTGTTTCCAGAAGAAGTGAATGAATTACCGCCAGAGCGTGAAGTTGAGTTCTCGATTGATTTGGTACCTGGTACTAGGCCGGTGTCGATGGCTCCGTACCGTATGTCTGCTGTTGAGTTAACTGAATTGAAGAGTCAGTTGGAAGATCTGTTGGATAAGAAATTTATTCGTCCGAGTGTGTCACCGTGGGGTGCACCAGTGTTATTGGTTAAGAAGAAAGAAGGTACTATGAGGTTGTGTGTGGACTACAGGCAACTGAATAAAGTGACGATCAAGAATCGGTATCCTTTGCCGAGGATTGATGATTTGATGGATCAATTGGTTGGTGCGAGCGTGTTCAGCAAAATAGATTTGAGATCGGGTTATCATCAGATACGTGTGAAAACTGAGGATATTCAGAAGACTGCTTTCAGAACGAGGTATGGACATTATGAGTATTCTGTAATGCCTTTTGGTGTGACTAATGCGCCTGGAGTGTTTATGGAGTATATGAATAGGATTTTCCATCCGTACCTAGATCAGTTTGTTGTGGTGTTTATTGACGATATTTTGGTGTATTCGAAATCTGAAGAAGAGCATGCTGAGCATTTGAGAGTGGTTTTAGGAGTTCTACGAGAAAAGAAGCTATTTGCTAAACTGTCAAAGTGTGAATTTTGGTTAGAAGAGGTTAGTTTTCTTGGTCATGTGATTTCAAGAGATGGTGTTGTTGTTGATCCTTCTAAGATAGAAGCGGTATCTAAGTGGGAAGCTCCGAAGTCAGTTTCGGAGATAAGGAGTTTTCTTGGTTTGGCTGGTTATTATAGGAAGTTCATTGAGGGATTAGCTAAGTTGGCGTTACCATTGACGATGTTGACTAGAAAGGGGCAAGCGTTTGTTTGGGACTCAAAATGTGAAGAAGGTTTCCAAGAGTTAAAGAGAAGGTTGACTACTGCTCCTATTCTGATATTACCGAGTTCGTCGGAATCATTTGAGGTTTACTGTGATGCTTCATTGTTGGGTTTGGGTGGTGTGTTGATGCAGAATAAGCAGGTTATAGCTTATGCTTCGAGACAGCTGAGGGTTCATGAGAGGAACTATCCGACACACGATTTAGAGTTGGCAGCTGTGGTATTTGTTCTGAAGTTATGGAGGCATTACTTGTACGGGTCAAGATTTGAGGTTTTCAATGACCATAAAAGTTTAAAGTATTTGTTTGATCAGAAAGAGCTGAATATGAGACAGAGGAGATGGTTAGGGTTCCTGAAGGATTATGACTTTGGTTTGAATTACCATCCGGGTAAAGCAAACGTAGTGGCTGATGCATTGAGTCGGAAATCATTACATATGTCTATGTTAATGGTTAAGGAACTGGATTTAATTGAGCAGTTTAGAGACTTGAGTTTGGTGTGTGAGAGTACTCACAATAGTGTTAAACTGGGAATGTTGAAGTTAACGAGTGGTATTCTGGATGAGATTAGAGAGGGTCAGAAATCCGATATGCTTTTGGTTGATAAGTTGACTCTAGTGAATCAAGGTCAAGGTGGTGAATTCAGAGTTGATGAGAATGGTGTTTTGAAATTTGGTAATCGGGTGTGTATTCCGGATGTTACCGAGCTTAAGAAGAGTATTCTTGAGGAAGGACATCGTAGTGGCCTGAGTATTCATCCTGGGGCTACGAAGATGTACCATGATTTGAAAAAGCTATTTTGGTGGCCGGGAATGAAAAGAGAAATTGCGAGTTTTGTTTATTCTTGTTTGACTTGTCAGAAGTCAAAGATTGAGCATCAGAAGCCGTCTGGGCTAATGCAACCGTTGGCTATTCCAGAATGGAAGTGGGATAGTATCAGTATGGATTTTGTTTCTGGTTTACCGAGGACAATTAAGAATTGTGAAGCTATTTGGGTGATTGTTGACAGATTGACAAAATCGGCTCATTTTATTCCGATCAGAATGGATTATCCGTTAGAGAGATTAGCCGAGTTGTATATTGAGAAGATTGTAAGTTTGCATGGTATTCCGTCGAGTATTGTTTCGGACAGAGATCCTAGATTTACATCGAAGTTTTGGGAAGGTTTGCAGAAGGCTTTGGGAACTAAGCTGAGATTGAGTTCTGCATATCATCCGCAGACTGATGGTCAGACTGAGAGGACGATTCAGTCATTGGAAGATCTTTTGAGGGCTTGTGTTTTGGAAAAGGGAGGTGCTTGGGATTGTTACTTACCTTTGATTGAGTTTACCTACAACAATAGTTTTCATTCGAGCATTGGTATGACACCGTTTGAAGCTTTGTATGGTAGGAGATGTCGGACGCCTTTATGTTGGTATGAGTCCGGTGAGAGTGATGTGGTTGGACTGGAGATTGTTCAACAGACTACGGAAAAGATTAAGATGATTCAGGAGAAGATGAGAATTGCTCAGAGTCGTCAGAAGAGTTATCATGACAAGAGGAGGAAGGCACTTGAGTTTCAAGAGGGGGATCATGTGTTTCTTCGTGTTACTCCGATAACTGGGGTTGGTCGAGCTTTGAAGTCGAAGAAGTTGACACCTCGATTTATTGGTCCTTACCAGATTTTGGAGAGGATAGGGGAGGTAGCCTATCGTATCGCTTTACCGCCGTCACTTGCGAATTTGCATGAGGTTTTTCATGTGTCTCAGTTGAGGAGGTACATTCCTGATCCGTCGCATGTAGTCCAATTAGATGATGTACAGGTGAGAGATAACCTGACTGTTGAAACATCACCTATGAGGATCGAGGATCGAGAGTTGAAGCAGTTGCAGGGTAAAGAGATTGCCTTGGTAAAGGTAGCTTGGGGAGGACCAGCAGGTGGCAATGTGACTTGGGAACTTGAGAGTCAGATGAAGGAGTCTTATCCGGAGTTATTCGCTTGAGGTATGTTTTCGAGGACGAAAACTCTTTTAATGGGGGAGAGTTGTAACACCCCGATAAAAATAAGATAATTATTTAATTTAAGTTAATATTATATTTATTAATTTAATTAAATAATTGGAATTATTGGATTATTATTATTATTATTATTGGAATATATATATAAGTTGGAAATAAGAAAAAGAGTTCCATTTTGGTAAAAAGAGTTTTCACGTGAAAACAGAGAAGCGGCTCAAAAAGAGGAAAAGGGCAAAGAGGCAGAGCAAGAGGAAGAAGGTTGGAGAAGAGAAGAGCTTGAGGCTAAAGGATTGTCGGATTAACTCAGGTAAGGGGGGTTTATCGTCGTTTAATGGGTATTATGGGTTAACATGTAATGGGTAGTGATAAACCGTTGAATTGACCCTAATTGGGATGTTGAATGCTGAGAAATTGTGTTGGATAAGTTGTGTTAAAGCTGTAATTGAATCTGTAGTTGTGTGAGTTGTGAATTCCCGAACGTATAGTTTTTTTTACGGAATCGGAATCGGAGGTCCGGAAGTCCTCCAACGGCGGAAAATGCGGAGAATTCTGCATTCTGCTTCGTGTT
Organism: Lathyrus oleraceus; assembly: GCF_024323335.1. Classification (NCBI taxonomy): domain Eukaryota; kingdom Viridiplantae; phylum Streptophyta; class Magnoliopsida; order Fabales; family Fabaceae; genus Lathyrus; species Lathyrus oleraceus. Next base: position 321,174,688 of record NC_066585.1, on the reverse strand, counting down.
AGCGCAGGAACAGCTTTCTGTCTTGCGTTAACCGGTTAACCCAGGGCGTTAACCGGTTAACACTGTTATAAATTGGGAAAAATTGCTGTTTTGTCTGCGTTAACCGGTTAACCCAGGGCGTTAACCGGTTAACACTGTTGTGATTTATGAGAAATTGCTGTTCTGTCTGCGTTAACCGGTTAACCCAGGGCGTTAACCGGTTAACACTGTTAAAATTGGCCAGGAAGCGTGTTCTGTCCTGCGTTAACCGGTTAACCCAGGGTGTTAACCGGTTAACACTGTTATAAATTGGAAAAATTGATATTTTAATGTCGTGAACATAATTGGTGATTGGCCTATATCGGTGTGTGATATAGTAGGGATTATTTCCCGTTGTTTTGAGTAGGATAGGTATTAGTAGAGTGTGCTAATACTGTGATTGAATCATTTGGCATGACATGATATAATTATGTGATAAATATCACTACAACAAACAAGACCTTAGACAGCGCTTTTTTTAGCCTTAGACAGCGCTTTAAAGCGCTGTCTAAACCTCCGCTGCTAAAGGTTTAGACAGTGCTTTTTTAAATCTTAAAAGCGCTGTCTAAGCCCCCCCCCCTTAGACAGCGCTTTGGCCAAAAGCGCTTTATAAGACCCTCTTATTTTAAATTTTTTAGGTATACCTTAGACAGCGCTTTTGAAAAGCGCTGTCTAAGCCCCACCCCCTTAGACAGCGCTTTGGCCAAAAGCGCTTTCTAAGACCTTCCTATTTTAATTTTTTTAGGTATACCTTAGACAGCGCTTTTCAAAAAGCGCTGTCTAAGCCCCCCCCCCCCCTTAGACAGCGCTTTTTACAAAAGCGCTGTCTAAGGTATACGAAAATTTTTGAAGCTTTTGTTTTAAACCACATTTTTTCCAAGTTTATAAACCAGAATTTCTACCTGTTTTCAACCAGATTTTGACAGACAATTATCACATTTTATATATGCCATTTTGGCCTTTTTTCTACCAATTTTTGGCTAACAAATATAAAAGCGTGTGGTGGAAGTCAGAAAGATCAATAAGTCACGTAAATGTGTCAATTAAAATGAAATTGTGGGAGTAGATTTTAATGCAAAACTCATTAAACTCTATGACAATTGTTACACAAATTTCTATTAAAAAAATTATTTTACAATAATCTAAATAAGTTAATCAAAACCAAATCACTAAAATACAGCCTAATAGCCTAATTATAGAATGTATCATAAACAATAGAGATTCAAAGCAATTCTTAATAGGATAACTTCAGCTCAAATCTTTGATTGAATTTACTACGATGACTTCAGGTTGAACCTTAAACCACAGGTTACAGGGAGGAGAATCAGACTCAGAATGCAAACTTCAGGTCAAAACTTCGGTTGAACTCACTAACAAGTCCAAAATGCTACCTTTTAGCAAGAAGAATTGGGAATCAATTGCCTCAATGTAAGTAGCCATATCCCATCCTGAAACCAAGTCATGACTCATGAGCCAGCAGCAAGTAAGTGAATATCTACAAGACACAACCATTTTGTTTTCTCGTCATTTCAGTAAAATTTGCAGTTTTAGATTTTAGAATTCAATTAAAAATGTAAATAGCACTAAAACAAAAGGAGGAAAAAGAAAGGAATTCAATACAGCAGTAACCTAGGAGAACAATTGTTGAGTAAAGGTAAACCAAGATTGCTATTCATTTGATTTGATTCCATTTCTATCTTTCTTTCACTTCAAGCTTATCTCAACATCAAAACTAGGCTTTAACAACAGTTAACCCCATATCCGACGTAGTTTCAAATGTGAAGATTGAAAGAGGAGATTGTATGAAATATACAGACGCTAGAAATAATATTGGAACAGTATGTACAAAATAGGGTAACTTACATTGCAATTCAGCATGCCGGGAACTCTTCTCAATTAGAAGGAAGTGTGATAGATCTACATCCTGCTGTGTTCCTGTCAAGTTGGAAGTGACAGCAGCACCATTTTCCATGCCTTGTGACCTAGTATTAGTCATCAGTGTTTTCTAACAGCTTTGGGATTATAAGGTATGTCAGATGCTTCAGAGGCTTGATGCTGACAAATTATCTCCACCATTGCTGCCATCACATGTTTGGATGCCAGTTCCTGCAAAGGAGCAGCTGTCCTGACTGTTTAACGAACTTGAGAATGCAACAAGTACCATATGTGCCTTTGTTTCAACCTATGTCCAAGAATGACATACAAAAAGGTAAGTGCAATGAATGAAACATGCCAACAATGCAGTTTACTAGTATTTACCTTATGTACGGCAACAATGTATCTTATGAACTCAGTTTTTACAAACTCAGTTTTCAAACTAAACTTAGTTAAATATATTAATAAAAGAAGTGTTAAAGACTGTTATAAAGGCCATAGAATATGAATACGGCAGAGTATACAATGTTGTAATATAAATTTTGAAGAATGTTTAGTTAAATATATTAATAAAACGGTCGGTGACAAAGAAAAACGAATCTGTACTATATTTTGTGTTTGCTTACCCCTGTCTCTTCCTTCACTTCTCTAATTACAGCATCACAAATATCTTCACCCTGCAAATAGAATTAAAACCTGTCAAAACTCAAAAGATTGAATTTCCATTTTCATAATTTGATCAATAATCATTTCGACGTATACTTCATTCACAGCTCCTGTAGGCATCTTCCATACACCTGTGCCTCCAAATCTACCACTGGTTTCCTGAACCACAAGCACCTATCAAATGAAACAAAACCAATCAAACAGTATTACAAACAAGAAACAGTATAATAACCACAGAATGATGTGTGAAAGATCACCTCTCTCTTGTTATTGACAACAAAAGCACCAACGCCGACACGGTGTGACGCGTTTGCAGGAATGCTATCAGGGGTATCAGGGATCCAATATACATTTTCAGAAGCTATTCCATTCATATTATCCATTTTTCTCGCTTCTTTGCTCTTACCCCATAATAACATGTATAATCCGCAAACAATCAACGCGGCTCCTGTTAGACTGCACAGTATGATTTATAACAAACGGTCGAATCAGTAACCGACTGTCACATGTTTACTGCAATGAATATGTTTCTGAAACCCGATTGCTTAATTTACCTTCCGACTGTAATGTACTCGTTCAATACGAACGAAGAAATGAAGGCCACAAGAACAAGCATTAGAGGGTTAAAAGCAGACACATACAAGGGTCCTTTCATGCCCACACACCAAGCCAACAGAACAAAACACACTCCAGAGGCCAATATACCCTACAAAACAAACCAATTAATATCACATAAGTTTCACGGTGAATTTATCAGAAACACTATGATTCTGTTAAATCTACTGTCATACCAAACAAGTACTAATGTATGATATGGTATGAATTTTCGTACCGCGGAAGCTGCTGTCAAAAGTCTCAAATTCCAATCAAGCTTCCACTGGCTCCAATCTCTCTCAGTATAAATAGCATATATAAAAGATTGAATTGCACCCATTATAGAGGTTAACGCCGCAATTGAATAATGCCACGGAAAATTCTGACTCATCTTCGACTGCGTTTATCCATATTCATAATGTTATAAACAAGAAAACAGTGTTTTCAACATTTTTGTATAGTAAAATTTAAGTTAGAAATTGTAACTACCTGTGTTATAAACCATAATGAGAAACTGAGAGCAGTGCCTAAAGCTAGCATGAGTCCCCAAACATGAGAACCAGCAGGGGAATGATGTGTTGTTGATGTAGCATTTTGCAGCAAGTCAATGTGCAATGATAAGTTAAATAATCTTTTGCCTTCATATAAAGTTAGGATCATTGCACCACCAATTCCACTTAATGTTCCCATCAACTTCGCTTTCCCAAACCTTCAACTACCATTTCCGAAGTCTGCCCGAATAAGTTAGGGATTATCCTGTATATATATTCCCAATTCACTCTTCAATTGAAAAAAATGATTCCTTTCACAAAAAATCACTGAAAATCATTCTCTCTGAATTCTCAATTCTCTATGAGTTCTCTCTCCTCTTTAACATATCCACACTCACTCTTACGTGTTCAGAACAACAAGGACAACACAAAGCATTTGCAAGCAATGCTGATGTGGCTGGAGCAATTTCTGATGGTTTTAAGACGACAGCATTACCGGCTGCAATAGCTCCAATAACTGGATCAAGTGACAGCACTGAAAAAACAGAGATAATGCAATATAACATTAGTGCTTATCATATAAACAGTTGTGTACTAACTACTATTATAATAACAGATAAAGTCACTATTTTCAAAAATGCTATGCCATCTTCATAAGCTGTCATGGAGAACATATAAAAACAAGTTGAAAACAGCCTATGAACATATAAAAACAAGTTGAAAACAGCCTATGAACATCCCAAACAATTTCACAAATGTCTATGTCAGTACATAAGTTTAAATAAGTCAATACAAACAAATAAAAGATAAACATTTTAACATACAAAATGGATAGTTCCATGCAGAAATGACCAACACAACTCCGAGTGGTTCAGACACTATTTCAGCTGAAGCAGGAAATGTAGTGAGGGATGTTTGGACCTGCATTAAAGGGTGAATTCCTGTGATTAATGAAAAGAATAATGACAAAATAATGTCAGTGTAACAACTTCACTTAAAACATTACCTTTTCCGGAGTCATCCAATGCTTCAATTCCTTGATTGCAGTTTTACACGAGTTTTTCAACATAGCAATCTACATTACAACAACAACAGGTATGAGACGAACTATATTCAGGACATCAGCTACATGTCCACTGTTGCGCAATTAAGCCTAATCTCCTTGCTAATCTCTACTAAACATTTCTGTATCTTGGCTAAAATAGTTTCACATGTATTCATAATTGTTTACTATCAAAAGAAACACGTGTGTTATAAGGTCTTATCCAAGGGCCAAAATAACTCTAAGACTATCTAAGCAATAAATACAACAACCAATTCACACTTGCTGGGGTATAATAATTGAATGCCCATCAGAGACCTCCTATCCATACACAGATTACCATTGTTCTTGAAAATTTGTTGAAATTAACACAGCTTAAACAAGTGTTATCACATTGAGTGTGACACTGATTTTGTAAAATATACCCTTAAAAAGAATCACTTATTATAAATTCAAAGTACCAAACCTATCATAAATAAAGTTATATAATAATTTGTCAAGACTACATCACATTTAATGTGTGACTCTGAAAGAGAAGAAAAAAAACTTAAAAAGAAGAAAAGCCATTGAGCATAAGATTGGTCCATTTCAAAAAAGTAATAGTTCCTCATTAATGCTCACGCCAGACCTTAGAAACTCATGCGGCAACGTTTCAACCACCGAATCGTAAACACATTAAAAAAATAAGAAGAATGTACAACAAGAACCAGCGCTATCACCAATTCAATTTACTACCCTAAATAACAATAAATGAAATATAACTTCCTTTTATTTATTTAGCAAAGTTAACAACCAATAGATTAAAAATAAATTTAAATTTAAAAATTATAACCTATCGCATAAGCGCTTATATATAAACTAATTTTATAACAACAACAACAGTAAGTGCTTATAGTATAAAACTTATCGCATAAGCGCTTATATATAAACTAATTTTATAACAACAACAATAAAAAAGCCTTATCCCATTAAGTGGGGTCGCCTACGGATCAACTTCAGCCATAATATTCTACTGTATATACAAGTTGTTTTTATATAAGCAATTCTGCAGAGCTTCTAGAAATAAGCTGAAGATAATTTATGGACACGTCAAAATTGTTTCTATAAGCTCTTCCAAACAGTTTCACCCGTGTTTGTGCCAAGTAAATAAACTTAAATAAGTCAACCAAAGAGGCTTTTACTAAAGTTAGCTTCTACATCTCACTTTCAAATGCACTTTTACTTAGCTTCTCTATAAACTTCAACAGGCTCAGAAGAACTTATCTCTATGCAAAAAACCATAAAACTTATTTTGATTGAGAAAATTCTATAAGCTAAAAACTAATCCAAACGGGTACCAAAGTAGCATCAACAAACACAAGTAAAAAACTCATTAACAAACAATTAATGCAGATTATAAATAACCCTTACAGCATCCAAGATGTCTTTAAGCGGTGGATAATCATCCCATGAATATGCATGTGGCTGGTATCCACTGTAACTCAACTCAGTCAATCCTGAAGATGCAACATAACAAGTGTCTCGAGGCTGCATATAATTACATAACAACAAAATTTACAAATTGGGATTAATAATTAGGAGCATTGATTTGAAAGGTGAATGAAGAGAAAGATGAAATTTTGTAGGGAACCCAGAATTTGGGGAGGGTTGAAATGAAGAGAGGGAAACCTGGAGGAACGATTTACCGAAGACGCGAATGGTGGGTCTGGTCCATGGGATGTGGTTGTCGAGGTAATGGAACCATTTCCATGATTGTTCGGAAGGTATTAACCTCTGAATGAAAACGACGTCGCTTCCGTTTCCGAGATCCACCGTCTCAGCCTTCTTCGCGGCGTCGTTAGGGTTTGCTTCTGACACCGTCTTTAGCTTCAAGGCGCTCATTGATGATGACGACGACGAGGACATTGCAAAATATTCATCACTGTTAAAAAAAAATCAGCCTTAAGGTACTCTTTGAAAAATAATCTATCAATATAATATTTTTAGATTAATATTTGGAAAAGCGCTTTCTATACCCCTTAGACAGCGCTTTTGGTTTTAATTTTTTTTTTAATTTAAAGACTTTAGACATCGCTTTATCAAAAGCGCTGACTAAGGTCTATATTTAAAAGCGCTTTCTAAAAGCGCTGTCTAAGGGGGTGTCTTAGACAGCGCTTTTAGAAAGCGTTGTCTAAGACCCCCCCTTAGACAGCGCTTTTATTATTTTTTTGGAACATTTTCCGTGTTTTATTTTAATTTTAACCTTAGACAGCGCTTTCTTTTAAAAGCGCTGTCTAAGATGCGCTGTTAAAAGTCATTTTTGGCGTAGTGTATGCTGATGATGTGTGAAAATATGCATAATGTTGTGAATGTATATATTATGCATGTGTTGGTGAATGGACTGTTTTATGGCTTAGAGTGTGAGCATATGTCCAATGTGGATTGTTGTTAATGATGTTGTATTGCTAGGTGAATTAGCATGCATATTGTGGCCTTTATGGTGGTAGCTAATTCCCATGGTGAGGAATTAGTGAGTAAATCATTGTGGATTGTTGTTGATGTTTGCATGCTAGGTGATTAGCGTGCATAGCATGGCCCTTGGGGTGGTAGCTAATTCCCATGGTGAGGAATTAGTGAGTGAGTCACTAGGTCTCAAATGAGTGGGACTAGTGGGCTTGGTAGCCGTATCTGGATTTGATCGATGAGGTTGAACTATATGTTCACGAGTAGTCGGTACCGCATGCATGGAGTCTCATTGCATAATGTATGTATGGCGTATGATATGAATGGATGTATTCCAGTATTATACGTGTGTTGTGTGTTTGTTTGTTGTTGATGTTGAGTATGATTGAGTTGATATTGTCGTTGCTGAATGTGTAATCTGATTTGGGTGATGAAATGTGTTAAATTACTTAACATTGCATGATATTCTATAATGCTTATTATATCGATTGAGGAACTCACCCTTACAACTATTTTTCAGGTAACGAGCAGTGATTGAGTAGAAGCTAGTGCTTGGAGTCTAGTGTAGTCTCCTTAGTGGGTCATGCTCTGATAGATGTAACATCGGGACGGGATGTTTTACCTTGTTGAATAATTTTACATGTAATGTGTTACATGTTCTGCATGATTGATTTGATTTCTATCCGCTGCGTATTGTGCAAATGCTTTATGTTTTGAATTAATAAAAGAGCATGACAGTTATTATGGTGAATGATGTGAAATGATTGTGTGACACCCTTAATTGCATAATTACTCTGATTGATATATTGCTATTTTAATTTAATATTTGGGGTATTTTAGAAGGGTGTTACAGTGTGGACACTTTTGAAGCTATCTTTGTGTTGCTCATCTATGGATTAGCTTTGTTCCCTAACATTGACGGTTTTGTCGATGTTAACGCCATTAGACTTTTCTTGATTGGGAATCCTGTGCCTACTTTGTCGGGTGATATGTATTTCTCTTTGCATCTAAGGAATTCTAAAGGTGGTGGAATGATTGTCTGTTGTATTCCTCTTCTGTACAAGTGGGTTATTTCGCACTTGCCTCAGACACCTGCTTTTATGGAGAACAAACAATGTCTAAGGTGGTCTCAGAGACTTATGTCTCTCACTAATGATGATATAGTTTGGTATGATCCGTCCTTAAGCAGCTTGGAGATTATTGATAGTTGTGGTGAATTCTCTAATGTGCCTCTCATTGGTACACAAGGAGGAATTAACTACAACCCTGCTTTGGCTCGTCGTCAACTTGGGTTCCCCTTGAGAGACAAACCTAATAACATGTTGTTAATAGGTCTTTTCTATCAAGAGGGTAAAGATCCCCAACATTTGAAGTAGAAGATTGTGCATGCTTGGCATAATGTGCATAGGAAAGGAAGATCCGAGCTTGGTCCGTACAATTGTGTAGCTTTGGAAGCCTACACTCTTTGGGTGAAGAAGAGAGCTATGAAGTTGAAGATGCCTTATCCTTGTGAGAGACCTATGTCTATGGTTGTGGTTGAGCCATTAACTCTCCATAACCAAGATGTAGAGGAGTTGGAAGACGCGCTCATCAAGATGAAGCAAGAGAAGGATATGTGGGAAGAGCGTTTCCATGCTTTGAGCAAGAAGCATGAAGAGTTGAAGTTGGAGTCTAAGGACAAAGATGAACTGATTGAGCTACTTGAAGACCGAGTGACGAGGAGACAGAGAGAGCCAGAGGTTTCATCTTCTAGCATGCCTCAGCTTTCCATTGCTTGGAAGAAGATTGTTGACCAGCTTGTCCTCGAGAAGACTCAGATGAAGGCTTCTTTTGAGACCGAGATCCATCGCATTCGAAGGAAGCACGCGCCTTCAGCCAGATCTTCTGACATTATTGTTAGGGATCCTTAGGATGCCTAGTTTCCTTTTCTCTTGTATCTTTTTATTTTGGTTTCTAAAATTGTACTCAGCATAGTCCTTCCAATTTATATAAATAAAAAGAGATTTTTGGTCATATCAAGTTGTTGTAATTGCCATTTAAATATTATATATTTGCAAATGATATAGTAAGTTCCTTGGAAATAAAAAAAATAAAAAAAATAAAATAGTAATCAAGCATTGCATTTCACGCATCATTTGCATAAGCAGATTTTTGCCAGGTGTCTGATTGGTGTTTCTTCTGTGCTTTAGCCAAGCTGACTCACCAGTACAATACCAAAGCTAATCATCAAAAAATTCTGGAGCATCTAGATAAAGAGAACCGAGATTTGAAGGACGAGATCGCCCAACTGACTGCCATGATGGAGTCAGTTCTTGCTGCTCAAAGCCAAGCTTCTCCAACGCATGCAACTCCTCCCGCGAGGACTGTTACTTCAGAAGTGGTGACCTCTACCATGCCTGCTGCTACCGCCCACTTTGCGCCGAACCTGCTTGCCGGATTCCCGTGGGGAATGCCACCCAATTTTGTGCTAGAAGGCTTTGTGCCTACCTTTGCTTCCATGCCGGCATCTAGCCCGGTCATGTCCGTGCCACCTCCAATTGTGCATACTTTGCCTCGCGTAGAGGATACCATCTATCATTCCGAGCCGTCTGAGGGCCCAAATGTCTATGAAAATATGGACAAAATGAAAGACCAATTTCTTGAGTTGCACAAGGAATTAAAGACGCTGAGAGGTAAAGATCTGTTTGGGAAGAGTGTTGCTGAATTGTGTTTGGTGCCCAACGTTAAAATTCCAGTGAAATTCAAAGTGTCTGAATTTGAAAAATATAAGGGGAATTCTTGTCCACTCAATCATCTTGTGATGTATGCTCGCAAGATGTCTACCTAGACAAATAATGACCAATTACTTATTCACTACTTTCAAGATAGTCTGACTGGTGCTGCACTCTGTTGGTATATGGGGTTGGATAGTGCAAGCATCCGCACTTTCAATGACCTAGGAGAGGCTTTTGTGAAGCAATACAAGTACAATATGGACATGGCGCCAGATAGATACCAGTTGAGGTCTATGTCTCATAAAGACAAAGAGACATTCAAGGAGTATGCGCAAAGGTGGAGGGAGTTGGCTACCCAGATTACTCCTCCTTTGGAGGAGAAGGAGATGACAAAGATCTTTCTGAAAACCCGGAGTTCATTTTACTATGAACGAATGATCGCTAGTGCCCCCAGTGATTTTACCGAAATGGTAAATATGGGGATGAGACTTGGAGAAGGGGTCCGTGAAGGACGTTTGTCAAGAGATGAGGCGTCAACGAGTAAGAGGTATGGCAGTGGTTTCAGCAAGAAGAAGGACAATGAGACAAATGTAATTTCCAGTGGGAGGCAGAGGAGGCCTCAAATCAGAAGAAATCCACCACCCCATCAACATCATCATCATCAAGTATCTTCCGTTATTCTAGTATTTTCTAATCAACAAACAACTCTAATTCAATAACAACCACAACATCAACGTCAACAACAACAACCACAACAACGAACGAACACCTACAACAACAACAACAATACCAACAACAATCATCATCAACAACTGAACTTTGAGAGGAAGAAGGTCTCTTTTGACCCGATTCCTATGTCATACCCTGAACTATATCCCTCGTTGGTTCTCAAGAACCTGATTCAACCGAGGAACCCACCGCAGATCCCAAAACCACTTCCTTGGTGGTATAAACCTGAGCTTCATTGTGCTTTTCATCAAGGTGCACCTCGGTATGATATTGAAAACTGTTATCCATTGAAGTATGAGGTTCAAAAGATTATGAAGAGTGGTATAGTGTCTTTTGAAGACCGCGCACCAAATGTGAAAGCTAACTCTTTGACCGCTTATGGGAACTCTTTAGTGAATATGGTGGACGGTTGTCCTGGTGAATTCAAGATTTTTGATGTCCGGTTTATCCAAATATCTTTGGTACAGATGCACAAAGATATCTATTTGGTGAGTGACTGTGAACATGACCATGATGGTTGTGTTGTTTGTAGCGTGAATCCAAGAGGGTGTGATGTAGTGAAAAGGGACATCCAGCGTCTGATGGATGAAGGCATGATTCAGATTGTTCAATCCCGTCATATAGATGATGGCGTCAATGTCATAATGCCCGTTTTAAAGCAACAAGAGCGGTTGGTAATCCAGTATGATAGCAACAGTAACAAGAATGTCAGTCAAAGATCAGTATCGTTGTTGGTAATACGGCTAGCGGGCCCAGTCTCGTATGCATCTGATAAGGCTGTGCCGTATTAGTATAATGCTACAATGATGAAGAATGGTTAAGAGGTCCTGTTACCTACGACTAGTTTAGTGGTGAGCATTGCTGATGTTACGAAGGTGACCCGTAGTGGTCGAGTGTTTGGGCCAGTGGTCCCAGAAAGTAAAGAGGAATTGATTGTTGGTAAGAAGGCGGAGGTGCCTAATGTAGAACCGGTTGGTTGTTCAAAACATAAGTCTGGTGAATCCAGCAACTTGAAAACGAATGATGATGATGAGGTACTCCGATTGATTAAAAGGAGTGAATTTAATATGGTTGAGCAGCTACTCCAGACTCCCTCAAAGATTTCAGTGTTGTCTCTGCTTTTGAATTCTGAAGCGCACAGAGAAGCACTGCAGAGTTCTTGAACAAGCGTATGTAGAGTAAGATGTTACTGTGAATCAATTTGATCACATTATGGCTAACAACACTTCATGCAATAATTTGAGCTTCTATGATGAAGAACTCCCTGAAGAGGGAAGAAATCATAACCTGGATTTGCATATTTCAATGAACTGTAAGGATGATGCTTTGTCAAATGTGCTTGTTGACACTGGTTCGTCACTTCATGTGCTTCCGAAGTCAACTGTGTCGAAGTTATCTTACCAAGGAGCTCCCATGAGATATATTGGGGTGATTGTAAAAGCCTTTGATGGCTCGCGCAAAACGGTAATTGGTGAAGTGGACCTTCAAGTAATGGATATCCACCTGACCTACAGCTGTTTATTCGGAAGGCCATGGATTCATGAGGCAGGGGTTGTTACCTCCACTCTGCACCAGAAGCTCAAATTTTTCAAGAATGGCAAGCTAGTGATTGTGGGAGGTGAGAAAGCACTGTCGGTTAGCCATTTGTCATCTTTCTCGTATGTAGAAGCTGAGGATGAGGTTGGAACTCTGTTCCAAGCCTTATCTATTGTTGGTGAGAAGAGAATTGGGGCACCTATGTCCTAGCTAAAAGATGCTCAGAAGATTGATGAAGAAGGCAATGTTGATGAGTGGGGGTGCATGGTAGAGGTCTCCGACAACAAATGCAGAACTGGTTTAGGGTTCCAGAGAGGCTCATCAACTGTTAGATATGATGATATGCAACTTAGCTTCCGTAGCGGAGGCTTCATTCATGGTAATGAACAACACTTATCTGCTGTGCTAGAGGATAACAAAGAGGAAGACTGCACCAACTTTGTAACGCATGGAAGGACATGCAACAATTGGACTGCCGTTGATATTCTTGTTATTTTGTATCGATCTAAGTAATTGCTTTTATATTTTAAAATCCTTCTCCTATGCCTAAGAGAGAAGTGAACATTGTTCGGCATTTTAAATTGATCATCAATAAAATTAATTCTATTCATCCACATCTTTGATGTTTATTTTTACTTTTTGCTTTATTCTGAAAATGGTAATCACAAAAAACATAAATAAACAATATAATTGTCTATCTGCATAATATTTGGTCACAAACTCACTTCTCTAAAATCAAAATACCAAATCATTATGCAGGTTGGTTCCTAACCCCATTGAATACAATGATCCTTCTCCTTCTCCAAATTTTGAATTCCCTGTGTTTGAGGCCGAGGAGGAAAGTGATGTAGAAGTGAGGAATTGTCTCGTCTTCTTGAGCAAGATGAAGAGATTATTCAACCGTTTGAAGATCAGATTGAGCTAGTCAACTTGGGTTCCGAAGATGATGTGAAGGAAGTCAAGATTGGGTCTCGACTGTGTCCAGATGCTAAGAAGGGGTTGATTGATCTTCTTCGAGAGTATCCAAATGTGTTTGCTTGGTCCTATCATGACATGCCTGGTTTGGATTCTGAGATTGTGGAGCATAGATTTCCGTTGAAGCCAGAATGCCTGTCAGTCAAGCAGAAGTTGAGAAGAACGCATCCTAATATGGCTGTGAAGATCAAAGAAGAAGTGCAGAAGCAGATTGATGTCGGTTTCCTTGTGACAGCTGAGTATCCGCAATGGGTGGCCAATATTGTGCCTGTGCCAAAGAAAGATGGAAAAGTCCGCATGTGTTTCGACTATAGAGATTTGAATAAAGTCAGTCCAAAAAATGATTTCCCTCTGCCACACATTGATATGTTGGTAGACAATACTGCTAAATTCAAAGTCTTTTCATTTATGGACGGATTTTCCGGATATAATCAGATCAAGATGGCACCCGAGGAAATGGAAAAGACCATATTCATTACACCCTAGAGAACATTCTGTTATAGAGTGATGCATTTCGGTCTAAAGAATGCTGGTGCAACTTACCAGAGAGTAATGACTACTCTTTTTCATGATATGATGCATAAAGAGATTAAAGTTTATGTCGATGACATGATTGCTAAATCAATTGATGAAGAGGAGCATGTTGAGCATTTGTTGAACCTATTCCAGCGTTTGAGGAAGTACAAAATCCTCTTGAATCCCAATAAGTGTACTTTTAGTGTTCGTTCTGGTAAGTTGTTGGGCTTTATTGTCAGCGAGAAGGGTATTGAAGTTGATCCTGCCAAGGTCAAAGCAATACAAGAGATGCCTGCGCCCAAAACTGAGAAGCAAGTCAGAGGTTTTCTCGGCCGCTTGAATTATATTTCCAGATTCATTTCCCACATGACTGCCACATGTGCGCCTATATTCAAGCTTCTTCGAAAAGACCAGTCTTGTGATTGGACCGAAGATTTCCAGAAAGCTTTTGATAGTATCAAAGAATATTTTCTTGAGCCTCCGATTTTGTCTCCACCTGTTGAAGGAAGACCGTTGATCATGTATTTGACTGTGCTAGAAGATAGTTTGGGTTGTGTTCTTGGTCAGCAAGATGAGACTGGGAGGAAATAATTTGCAATTTACTACCTCAGTAAGAAGTTCACCGAATGTGAGACTCGGTATTCAATGCTTGAGAAGACTTGTTGCGCATTGGCTAGGGCTGCTAAGCATCTGCGTTAGTATATGTTAAATCATACCACTTGGTTGATATCCAAAATGGATCCAATCAAGTATATATTTGAGAAGCCTGCTTTAACTGGGAGAATTGCCTGTTGGCATATGTTGTTATTAGAGTATGATATCGAATACCGATCTCAGAAAGCGATCAAAGACAGTATCTTGGCTGACCATTTGGCTCACCAACCGATTGAAGATTACCAGTCAGTGCAGTATGATTTTCCCGATGAAGAGATTTCGTACTTGAAAATGAAAGATTGTGATGAACCATTGCTTGAAGAAGGGCCAAAACCTGGTTCCCATTGGGGCATGGTGTTTGATGGAGCTGTTAATCAATATGGAAATGGCATTGGGGTAGTGATTATTACTCCTCAAGGCACACATCTACCATTTACAGCTAGATTAACTTTCAAGTGTACAAACAACATGGCTGAATATGAAGCTTGCACTATGGGGCTTGAAGAGGCCATGAATCTCAGGATCAAGTATTTGGATGTCTTCGGTGATTCGGCTTTGGTTGTGAATCAAATCAAAGGAGAATGGGAGACAAATCAACCCGGTTTGAAACCATATAGAGATTATGCGAGGAGGATTTCAACTTTCTTTACAAAGGTTGAGTTTCATCATATCCCTCGAGATGAAAACCGGATGGCAGACGCTCTTGCAACGTTGGCATCAATGATCATAGTGAAGTATTGGAATGAAGTGCCCAATTTATCTGTGATGTGTCTTGATAGGTCAGCTCATGTGTTTGTTGTTGAAGAGATCAAAGACGAGAAGTCGTGGTATTATGACATCAAATGCTTCCTCCAAATTTAGATTTACCCGCCTGGGGCATATTTGAAGGATAAGAAGACTTTGAGAAAATTAGCCGGTAATTTCTACTTGAATGGTGATATACTGTAAAAGAGAAACTTCGACATGGTTTTGCTCAGATGCGTGGATAGACACGAAGCAGACTTGTTGATGATTGAAGTGCATGAAGGTTCCTTTGGTACTCATTCCAATGGACATGCAATGGCAAAGAAGATGTTGCGAGCAGGTTACTATTGGCTGTCAATGGAATCTGACTGTTGCAAATTTGTAAAGAAGTGCCACATGTTTCAAATTTATGCTGATAAGGTTCATGTTCCTCCGACACTTTTGAATGTTATCTCTTCCCCATGGCCCTTCTCCATGTGGAGAATTAATATGATTGGGATGATTGAGCCCAAAGCTTCAAATGGACATCATTTCATTCTGGTGGCAATTGACTACTTCACAAAATGGGTTGAAGCGGCATCGTATGCAAACGTAACCAACAAGTTGTTGTAAGGTTTATCAAGAATCAGATCATATGCCGTTATGGTGTGCCAAGTAAGATCATTACTGATAATGGATCGAACTTGAATAACAATATGGTGGAAGCTCTTTGCAGAGACTTCAAGATTGCGCATCATAATTCTTCTCCCTACAGACCCAAGATGAATGGGGTTATTGAAGCTGCGAATAAGAACATCAAGAAGATTATCCAGAAGATGGTTGTCACGTATAAAGATTGGCATGAGATGCTCCCATTCGCTTTACATGGGTATCGTACATCTGTCCGCACTTCAACATGGGCAACCCCTTTCACTCTTGTATATGGTATGGAAGTAGTGCTCCCCGTAGAGGTTGAGATTCCTTCATTGCGTGTGCTCATGGAAGCCAAGTTGACTGAAGCTGAATGGTGTCAGACCAGGTTTGACCAGTTGAATTTGATTGAAGAAAAGAGATTGACTGTCATTGTGTCATGGCCAGTTATATCAGCAGAGAATGAAGAAAGCTTTTGATAAGAAGGTCAAACCTCGATTGTTCAGAGAAGGTGACCTTGTGCTCAAGAAGATTTTATCGTTCAAGCCAGATTCCAGAGGAAAATGGACTCCCAGTTATGAAGGCCCATATGTTGTCAAGAAAGCCTTTTCAGGCGGTGCATTGATTCTTACAACTATGGATGGTGAAGAGCTCACTCGTCCTGTGAACGCAGATGCAATCAACAAATACTTCGCCTAAAAAATAAAAGAATAGCTCGCTAATTTGAAAACCCGAAAGGGCGGCTTAGGCAAAAATGAGCGTCTCAGTGGATTGAAAACCCGAAAGGGCGGTCCAGGCAAAAATTAGAGACTCAAAACAGAAAGAATTTCCCGATAAGTTGAGTACTCCACCTTGGGGAGACTTATGCAAAAATTAGGGATTATGGCAAGTAACTTCATTCTGCTGATCTTCAGTGTTTTTGGAGACTTCTTTGAACACAAGGGTTGACATCAGTTCGTCATCCCATCAGCGGTCAAGAGCATAATGGATATCAAGAGATGGTAGAAGGATTAAGGATCATTTGTATTCAATGTAACCCTTTTCCATGTAAATTACCATTTTCAACTTTGTAAAATCTATGGAGTCTTGTCATTTACAGACTACCATTCTATTAAATAAGGTTGAGCTTTTATCCAATTGTTTCTACTCTTATTTACTTCAGCTAATAGTTTTAAATTTTATTATGATCATTTTGAAATTAAATTTTTTAAATCAAAATCAAGTTTTCTTTAAAATATAAAAGCAAGAATTTTTCCAAAGCAAGTACTAGTAATATCAACAGCATTTCAGTGGATAGCAAGTCCTTAAGTGCGAAACATCCATGGTTCCTCCAAGCAGTTAACTCTTCAAGTATCCCTAGACGTTTGTGTTGATTCAGTTCCTCAATGGAGTGTTTGATCCTCAGTGGAACTCCTTTCTTTATCCCCAGCTGAGTAGTTTGATTCAGATACCCTGTGGCGTGTCCTTGTCCCCAACAGAGTTTCAGCCTTCCCCAGCAGAGTTCATATTTCCTCAGCAGGTGGATCTTCATCAAAGATGCTTGATTTTCCCTAGTAGATCGCATTGGTGTCCCCACCAATCGCCATGTATCTTTGCTCCCAGTCAGAGTTTCCTCCTGGTTTCTGAGCAGCTTTTGTGCATTTCTCTATAGGGTTGTCTCCCATTTTTATGGTGTTGACCTAAAATTCCCCACAAATTGGTTGTTCTTTCCTCAACGGATCTCCTCCGTCCTCAGCTAGGGTTAAGCCCTTGGGATTTTGACCTCTCTATTCTCCAGCAGTAGTCTCCATATTTTGTGGATTGACCGAGGATTGTACCGGTGGTTCAATTTCTTTGTGACACCTCTGTATCCTTTGTGATCATTTTGTCAACATAATCATCATATACACATATACATATACATTCATACAATTTCATAATTAGCATATCCTGCATCTTCATATTTGATTTGTTTGAGATTCTCATTCTCTGTTATGGAGGTACTTTATCCCCATACCAAATCTGGTGTATGTCCTTCTTCAATTGTAGAGTGTCACCCCCTTAAGCAGAAATACTTTAACCTTTCTCTGTCTTCCCACTGAGTTTGTTTCCTCGTGGATGGTTGTTATTTCAGTTTTCTCTCCAGTAGATCTTCTGGATGGAATTACTCCCCTTGAGTTATATCCTCAATGGGTTGAGTTTTGGTTGACAGTTTTCTTTCTAGTTCTTACCTAGATGGATACTTTGGTCCCCTAAGAGTCTATTACCCAGTAACTGGTAATATTCTTCTTAGTTTGCAGTTTGATACTTCTTGCCCAATACCCGACAAAAGTACCCTTGGTTCTCCTCAGTAGAGTCCCCTGGAAGTATATCCTTGATATGTTCATCTTAACCGGTGACAGATATCTTTCCTTTCCCCACAGGAGTCTATCCTTGATATGTTCACTTTAACCAGTGACGGATGTTCTCTTCCTTGGTTTTCTGCCCAGTAAAAAGGGTAGTTGTAACCCCTATTTTGTTCCTCAGAGAGTTAATCCTTGATATGTGACATGTTTTCTTCTCCTTGGTTTTCTACCTAGAAACCGGTAGTTGTAAATCCTACTTTTCCCCCTATGCGGAGACTATCCTTGATATGTTCACTTTAATCGGTGACGGATTTTCTCTTCTTTAGTATTCTATCCAATAACTGATAGATGTAATCCCTATTTTGTCCCCTTTTCAGAGTCGATCCTTGATATGTTCATCTTAACCGGTGACAGATTTTCTCTTTGATTGGTCTTCTACCTAGTAATCGGTAGTTGTAAATCCTACTTTGTCCCCTCGCAGAGTTAATCCTTGATATGTTCATCCTAACCGATGACGGTTTCTCTCTTTCATGGTTTTCTATCCAGCTTTCGATAGATGTAATTCCTACCCTTTTTGTTCAGTGGGTATATCCTTGATATGTTCTTCCTAACCGATGACGGGTATCCTCCTTGACAATTTTCTAGGCAAGTCTATCCTTGATATGTTCATCTTAACCGATGACGGGTTCTCTTCCCTGTTGAGTTTATCCTTGATATGTTCATCCTAACCGATGACGGATACTCTCACTCTTTGGTCTTCTGCCAAGTAACTGGCAGTTGTAAATCCTAGTTTTTGTAGTTTTCCCTAGCAAGGTTATTCTTACCCAGTAACCGGTAATGAATTCTCTTTCCTGTTGGTCCTCAGCGAGTCATCCTTGATATGTTCATCCTAACCAATGACGGATGGTCTCTCTATCAGACTTTTATTATCTCCTTACCCAGTAACAGGTAGTAGATAGTAGATTTCTGCTCCTCCTGTGTTGAAATTTTATTTCTCCCCGGTTGAATTGAGTGCGCATTTCCTTAGTGAAATCGCTTTCCCCTGCAGAGGTTATTGTTTCCCCGGCTGAGTCTTTCCATTTTTTATGGAATTCCTCTAGTCCCCCAACAGTTTTAAGTCATAGCCTGGCCTACACATAACCTCCTTTTTTTCCCCAGAGTCTATGTCGCCCCCAGCGAGTTTTCCTTACGGAATGCATTATACTCCCGTGGACTTTCGGTCTCTCTAATTTCTTTTCCTTTGTGGCAATATTTCCCCACAGAGCATTAACTTTTGCATTCACTCATATGCATCATGAGGTCTCTTAGGGACCAAAATTTGTTTCTCTATGTTGTTATTTAAGCCCATTCTACTGAGTCGAGCCGAAGATTTTAACCTTCACCTCTTCAGTTAGAATGTTCTTAAATAGGGGCAGCTGTAAGACCCCAATTTTGACCCTAAGACCCCTCATGCAATTTCATCATAAGCATTAGCATTGTGATCATGTCTTCGCATCCTCCTTAACCCTCCTTCATTGGGTTTGTTTTGGGAGAGATCACCAAGCACTTTGTGATTATATCATACTTGTATTTTATCATTTCACTAACCAAAATACCAAAAATATGTCTTTGTATTTGTCTAACACTTTTCTAGGTAGGGCATGATCTCATTGATTCATCAAGTCCACATCTAGGATTTGAGACCCTCATGAACAAAGAGCACAACCAAGAATTGATTCAAGAATGGTTATGAACATCATATATGAGTCCCAATGACCTCTACATGTTATATTGGTCAAGTATTCTTCAAGAGTTTAAGGGTGATTTGCCTTGGAAACCCTGGTTTAACTGGGTATCTTGAGTAACTTCTCCAACAAGCTATCTCACCAATTGATCAAATTTCCCAAGGGACACTTAAAATTTCATCATCTTATGCATATATGATCTACCATGAGCCAAGAAAGTCAAGAGAATTGGAAGTTAGCAAGTTGGTTGATGGTGGTTGGCCAGATGAATTCATCTGATCAAAATTGGGTCTTCCTAGACCCTATCTCCTACAATTTTCACCATATAAAAATGATTCCAAACAAATTTTATGTTGAGACCTAGAGCTAGTTTTGCTTGGAGAATCATTTTCTATCTTGAAACATTATAGGTCATTTTGTCTAAACCCTAATTTGAAAGTCAACTTCTCAAGGCCATAACTTGCTCAATTTTTATGAGATGAAATATTTCCAAGTTGCGCAATCAAATTCAATGTGTCTACTTCGACTTTGATGTTTGGAGTGGGAGCTAATTCAACTTTTTTGAGCATGTGATATGAGGCTACATTATAGGTCATTTTTGACCTATACCATTGATCAAGTGATTTTTCCAAACTTCAGAAATGCATAACTCTATCATTTCAGATCCAAATGACATGAAATTGGTTACCATTTTGAAGGTATTTGAGAGAGATACAACTTTGATGAAGAAATGTTTCTCATTTGAAGCTCATATAAAAAGTTAAGCAAGTTGGAATATTGAGACATATGGCTTGATACTAAAAAAAAATTGATATGTCAAATTTTTCCAAACTTCCACCTCAAATTTCTCCAAGTGGAAAAGTGTTGAACATCAAAGTTGTTCCTCTTGATCTCACCTTTCCGAATAGCTCAAATTCATTCATTTTGGATGAGAAATGCATAGGCTGCGTATGGCTTAAACAGGATGATATCATTTGGCATGGATCAATCTTCAAACACCAATGTTCAGTTGCCTTGCGCCCATGCACACTTGCATCATCATTTGCCAAATTTGGAAAGTGAAAGAGAGTGTGGAATGATCAACCAATTCAGCTATAAATAGAGCTTCAATTTCTCAGAAATAAACACACAATCGCGCCAACTTTGATCCCCCTTTGCAAACCCCCATTTCTCATAGGATAAGCCTGACAAATTCTTTTGAATTTGAGCTTGAATCTCCACTGTTTTGTTCAATTCTCCAGTAATCCATTGCTTCTAAACCATTTAATCCTCTTCTTGCTCAATTCTATTGATTCTTTGGTTGTCTGAAGTCCTACCAATGTAGGCAAGAAGATTGAGTTGTTTTGAGGTCAAATCGAAGCAACTCAGCTCATGTACCTCAATTTTCAATTCCACATATCTCTCAATATACTTGGAATTGGAATGAATGGAAATCAGATTCGAGCTCAGTGCCATATTTTCTTCAAGATCATGTCCTTGTTTTTCTTTTTGGTGATGGTTCATGTTTACCAGTCCGGTGAGGTCCACCGGAGAAGATGACCGGAGCTCTGGCTCCAGCAATGACTTGGCCAACCTCTGAACCACATGATCCTCCTCTCACGTTTTAATCCTGAGCATTGGTGTTGATTACCACATTTGTCACGCAGTTGACTCACGTCTATGTGGAACACGTGCTTTGGATCATCAGATATGCCACCTCAATTAATGAGGGAGATCTGATGGTCCACGTAATTTAGAATTTCTGAATTTTTGTTTTATTTGTATTTTCTTCAATAATTCATATTAAATTCAATATTATTCTAAAAATTATGGTACTTTCACCAAAAAAATTCAAATATTTTTCTCTTTCATATTCTGAATTAAAATCATTTTTTGGATCATTATTAATATTTTTCATGAATTAATTGTTTTTGCATTTGTTTTTAATTGTTTAAAAATATTTTTAAATATCCAAAAATTATGAAAGTTTTTCTCCAAGGTCCTTTGACCTTGTTTGACCTATGATAAATCTCATGGACAATTCTTTGGTGTTTTGATGAGATTTTAGGAATTGGACAAAACATATTTGATTTAAATGCATTATTTTATTATTTTTAATTGAATAAATACCAATTAAATTTTGTTGACCATTTGTATTGACTTGTATGAGTTTGCTTATTGTTGTTGGGCCTTGGTCAAGGTTGATTTGACTTTGTCAAGTTAATATCATTGGATTTAGGGGATTGATAAATGTATATTCCATCTCCCAAAATAAATGAATGATATTAATTTAATAAAAGTCCTCCTTTGACCAAATTGTTATCTCATTCATCCCCTTCCCACTTTATCTCATTCCTCTTCTTAATTCATTCATTTCATTTGGCCCATGACATCTCAAAGTCCTAATGCTAGTTGATTAAAAAATTGACATGAGTATGGATGAGATTAGGCCACACCTTTTGCATATTTTTTGTGTGTGGTATGTTTCATGAGCATAGTTCATAATACTATGTCTCCAACATGCATTAACACCAAAATTCTATTGCCCGACCTCAAATAGTTGTGACTTCTACATATGTCCAATTACGATTGCTTAACATAGCGCTAAATTTGTGACACAAAAGGCATAAGCATTCTAGTTAGTGAGATTGTAAGTCTCCCCTCTTTCATGGTATTGTGTGGAAACTTGGCCTTCTTTCCTTCCTTTGGAAGATGTTTTGGTTCAAGGATCCATGCTTGTGATAAGTGGGTTGAGTGTTCTCCAAAGAATGTCTTGAAAAGCAAAAGCAAACAAAACTAACCTCTAACCTACTAACTATTGACTTTTAATTCCAAGCTTTTACTTTAATGCAATTTACTTTTTGCACTTTATTTAATTTGTCATTGTATATGTCATTCTAATTGTTTATGTTGATGCAATTTTCACTTTGTCCATTTGGACCATATTGTGTGATATATTTTGTTCGTGTTACTTTGTTTTGTTTGTATGGTCTTTGACCATTAATATACATAATAATCATAAAAACCCTAAAAAACATTTGTGTGGACTGTTGGTTTGATCTTGAGCAAATGGACTTAGAATCTAGGCAACCTCCCTAAGCTAATGGAATTGGCCAATGCCAACTTGTTGAAGAACCAAGTGCTTGCAATTTGAAATTCACCTGATACATCTTTGAAGATCTCTCTAAGATTCATCTACAACATGATCATTATGAAGTTGTTATTTTGAACCTGTGACTTGTGGAATTCATCTATTGCATGGCCTATTTTGAAGAAGATCATGAAATGGATAAGCTTGGATGAGGCCATCTTTATTTGATGCTTTGCTCTTCAAGATAATATAATTGTGCATTTGTGTGCTGCTTGATTCTAAAAGTCCAAGGGAATTCTGGGTTTCTATTGACATTTTTATCTATTGGATTGCTACCCATTTGGTCAGATCTTTTCAGCTCTAAACTTTTAATTTTTGTACATAGGATAGTCTCTTCATCTTTTCGCCTACTTCTTTAATTTCAAAATCTTCCCCTCCATTTTCAAAATCTTCTTTGTGTGAACTACTTTTTTTCTAAACTTTGACCACTTTTGCAAAAAAAGGTAGAAACTTTGGCCTTATGCCTTTGCATTTTCAAACTTCTTTTCTTAAATTAAATTTATAAATAAACTTAACCATACTTGACTTAAACTTTCAAAAAAGCCAAAAAGAACTAACAAATTCAAACCATTTTTAGTCCTTTATGTCTTTCAAACTTAAATTTTGTTAAAATCAACCCACTCATTTTGAAATTTGTATCATGAACTACGAGGTTTTGATCCCTCATTTTTATGTTGGTATGTAGGCACAAGACCGAAGGTCTTGTCAGACACAAAAATATAACTAATGAATTCTTTTCCCATCCCCCCATTCTATTTGTTTGTAAACATCACTTTGTACAAAATACATATGCACACAAAAAGGGCTCCCTAGGAGTACCTAGGACACTTTGGGTGCTAAAACCTTCCCTCTGTGTAACCAACCCCCTTACCTGTGATCTCTGACTTTTATTAGTTTTTATCTAAAAACTTCTTACTTATTGGGTTTTGTTCGTACTTTTTCCCATTTCCCTTGAAAATAATAAAAGCGCGGTGGTGACTCTTGTTAATTGATCTCTAGCTTGTCAATAGCTTGATGATCATGAATTTCCCGCTACAGTCATCAATATAAACCTCAATATCTTTATGCATCATATCCTGAAAAAAAGTGGTCATTGCTCTCTAGTATGTTGCACCAGCATTCTTTAGACCGAAAGGCATCACTCAATCATAGAATGTTCCTTAAGGTGTAATGAATGTGGTCTTCTCCATATCTTCGGGTGCCATCTTGATCTGATTATATCCAGAAAATTCATCCATAAACGAGAAGACTTTGAATTTAGCAGTATTGTTTACCAACATATCAATGTGTGGCAGACGGAAATCATCTTTTGGACTGGGTTTATTCAAATCTCTATAGTCGTCACCCATGCAGACTTTTCCATCTTTTTTTGGTACAGGCACAATATTGGCAACCCATTGTGGATACTCAGCGGTAACAAGGAAATCGACCTGCTTCTGCACTTCTTCTTTGATCTTTACATCCATATCAGGACGCGTTCATCTCAACTTCTGCTTGATTGGCGGGCATTCCGGCTTCAACGACAATCTATGCTCCACAATCTCAGAATCCAAACCAGGCATGTCTTGATAGGACCAAGCAAACACATCTAAATACTCTCGAAGAAGATCAATCAACCCCTTCTTGACATCTGGATACAAGTGAGACCCAATCTTGACTTCCTTCACATCATCTTCGGAACCCAAGTTGACTAGCTCAATCTGCTCTTCAAATGGTTGAATAATTCTTTCATCATGCTCAAGAACACGAGATAATTCATCACTCACTTCTTCATCACTTTCCTCTTCGGTCTCAAACACAAGGAATTCAAAATTTGGAGAAAGAGAAGGATCATTGTATTCAATGGGGTTAGAAACCAACCTGTATAATGATTTGATATTTTGATTTTAGAGAAGTGGATTCGTGACCAAATATTATGCAAATGGACAATTATACTGTTTACTTATGTTTTTTGTGATTACCATTTTCAGAATAAAGCAAAAAGTAAAAACAAGACATCATTGATGTGGATGAATAGAATTAATTTTATTAATGATCAATTTGAAAATGCCCAATAATGTTCACTTCTCCCTTAGGCATAAGAGAAGGATTTTAAAAATGTATAAAAGCAATTACTTAGATCGATGCAAAATAACAGGAATATCAACAACTGTCCAATTGTTGCAAGCCTTTCCATGCGTCACAAAATTGGTGCAGTCTTCCTCTTCGTCATCCTCTAGCACAACAGCTAAGTGTTGTTCATTGCCATGAATGAACCCTCCGCTATGGAAGCTAAGTTGCATACCTTCAGCCTTGCAGTTGACGAACCTTTCTGGAAACCCAAACCGGTTCTTCCTTTGTTGTCGGAGACCTCTACCATGCGCCCCCACTGATCAACAGTACCTTCTTCAACGATCTTCTTAGCATATTTCAATAAGGACATAGGTGCCCTAACTCTCTTTTCAGCAGCAATAAACAAGGCTTGGAACGGAGTTCCAACGTCATCCTCAGCTTCAACATAAGAGAAAGATGACAGGTGGCTAACTAACAGCGCCTTCTCCCCACCAACGATCACAAGCTTGCCATTCTTCACGAATTTGAGCTTCTGGTGCAAAGTTGAAGTAACACCTCATGCCTCATGAATCCATGGCCTTCCCAACAAGAAACTGTAGGTCGGGTGGATATCCATTACTTGAAAAGTAATTTGAAAATCACTCGGACCTATCTTAACCGGAAGGTCCACTTCACCAATAACCGTTTTGCGCGAACTGTCAAAAGATTTGACGATTACACCACTATACCTCATAGGCGCTCCCTGGTATGATAACTTTAACAGAGTTGACTTTGGCAAAACATTCAGTGACGACCCGGTGTCAACAAGCACATTTGACAAAGCATCCTCTTTTCAATTCATAGAAATGTGCAAAGCCATATTATGATTTATGCCCTCCTCAGGGAGTTCTTCATCACAGAAGCTAAGATTATTGCACGAAGTGATGTTAGCCACGATATGATCGAATTGATCCACTGTAACATCATGTTCCACAAAAGCTTGTTCCAAAACTCTCTGCAGTGCTTCTCTGTGCACTTCAGAATTCATGAGCAGAGACAACACTGAGATTTTTTAGGGGTTTGGAGCAGCTGCTCCACCACATTAAACTCACTCCTTTTGATTAACTGAAGTACCTCATCATCATCGTTATCCTTAAAATAGCTAGATTGACCAGACTAACCCTCTAAAGCACCAACTGGATCTACAATAGGAACTTCCAGCTTCTTTCCAACAACTGATTCTTCTCTATATTTTGGGAACACTTGCCCAAACATTCGACCATTGCGGGTCACCTTGGTAACATCAGCAATGCTCACTACAGAGCTAGTCGTAGGCAATGATACCTCTTGACCACCCTTAATCATTGTAGCATTATACTGATATGGCACAACTTTATCAGATGAATATGGGACTGGGCCTACTAACCGTATAACCAACGACAATACTGATCTATTGCAGACATTGTTACTGTTGTTGTTGTCGTACTGAATCACCAATCTCTCTGGTTGCTTGAAAATGGGAACTATGACTTTCACATCATCATCTACATGACGGGATTGAACAATTTTGATCATGCCTTCACCCATCAGTCGTTGGATGTCCCTTTTCACAACTTTGCAACCCCTCGGGTTAACACTGCAAACAGCACAACCATCGTGGTCATGCTCACAATCACTCACCAAACAAATATCCTTATGCATCTGCACTAAGGACCTCCGGATAAAACGCACATCAAAAACATTAAACTCTCTAGGACAACCATCCATCATATTCACAGAAGAGTTCCCATAGGCGGGTAGCGGATTTGCTTTCACATTCAGCGCACGGTCCTCAAAGGACATCATTCCACTCTTCATCATCTTTTGAACCTCATACTTGAGTGGGTAACAATTCTCAATGTCATGTTCGGGTGCTCCTTGATGAAAAGCACAACGAAGCTCAGGTTTGTACCACCAAGGAAGTGGTTCTAGAATTTGCGGCGGGTTTCTTGGTTGAAGTAGGTTCTTGAGAACCAAAGATGGGTATAATTATGCATAAGACATAGGAATCGGGTCGAAAGAGACCTTTTTCCTCTCAAAGTTTTGTTGATGATGATTGTTGTTGGTATTGTTGTTGTTGTAGGTGTTTGCTTGTTGTTGTGGTTGTTGTTGTTGACGTTGTTGTTGTTGAACTGGTATTGATTGTTGATTAGAAAATACAGGAATATCTGAAGATACTTGATGATGATGTTGACCGGATGATGGATTCCTTCTGATCTGAGGCCTTCTCTGTCTCCCACTGCTTATTGCATTTGTTTCATTGTCCTTTTTCTTCCCAAAATTGCTGCCATATCTCTTACTCGACGATGCGTCATTATGCGACAAACGTCCCTCTCGGACTCCTTCCTTAAGCCTCATCCCCATGTTTACCATCTCGGTAAAGTCACAGGGGGGCGCTAGCAATCATACGTTCATAATAGAATGAACTCAGAGTTTTCAGAAAGATCTTTGTCATCTCTTTTTCCTCCAAGGGAGGAGTGATTTGGGCAGCCAATTCCCTCTATCTCTATGCATACTCTTTAAACGTCTCCTTATCCCTCTGAGACATAGACCTCAAATGGTCTCTATCAGGCTCCATATCCACATTGTACTTATATTTCTTGACAAAAGCCTCTCCTAGGTCATTGAAAGTACGAACGCTTGCACTGTCTAATCCCATATACCATCTGAGTGCAACACCGGTTAGACTGTCTTGGAAGTAGTAAATTAACAGTTGATCATTATCAGTCTGGGTAGACATCTTGCAAGCATACATCACTAGGTGACTGAGTGGACAAGTGACCCCTTTATACTTTTCAAAGTCAGGCACTTTGAACTTCATCGGGATCTTGACGTTGGGCATTAAACACAACTCTGCAGCAGTCTTTCCAAACAGGTCCTTACCCCCTAGCGTTTTCAATTCCTTGCGCAGCTCAAGAAATTGATCTTTCATTTCATTCATTTTCTCATAAACATCCGGACCCTCAGACGGCTCGGAGTGATAAATGGTGTCCTCTACAAGAGGTAAGGTGTGCACAACGGGAGGTGGCACAGACATGACCGGGCTAGATGTCGGAATGGAAGCAAATGTAGGCGTAAAGCCTTCAGGCACAAAGTTGGACGACATTCCCCACAGGAATCCAGCAAGCATAGTAGGCGCGAAGTGAGCGGTAGCAGCAGGCATGGTAGAGGTGGCCACCTTAGAAATAACAGACCTCGTAGGAGGAGTTGCAGGTGTTGGAGAAGACTGGCTCTGAGCAGCAAGAACTGACTCCATTATGGCAGTCAGGAGGACGATCTCGTCCTTCAGCTCTCTGTTCTCTTACTCTAGATGCTCCATAATTCTGATATGATTGGCGCGGGTGTTGTACCGATGAGTCAGCTGGGCTAAAGCACAGAAGAAACACCAATGAGACATCTGCCAAATGATGCATGAAATGCAATGCTTGATTATTTATTTTTATTTTCAAGGAACTTACTTATATTATTTGCAAATATATATATCAACAACTGCTATAATTTTTATATGACCAAAAATCTCTTTTCATTTATATAATTGGAAGGATTACACTAAGTACAATTTCAGAAACCAAATAAAAAGTACAAGAGAAAAGAAGACTAGTCATCCTAAGGATCCCTAACAACCATGTCAGAAGACCTAGCTGAAGGTGCGTACTTCCTTCGAATACGACGGATCTCGGTCTTTAAAGAAGCCTTCATCTGAGTCTTCTCGAGGACAAGCTGATCAATAATCTTCTTCCAAGCAACGGAAGGCTGAGGTATGCTAGAAGATGAAACCTCTGGCTCTCTCTGTCTCTTCGTCACTCGGTCTTCAAGTAGCTCAATAAGTGCATCTTTGTCCCTAGACTCCAACTGTAACTCTTCATGTTTCTGGCTCAAAGCACGAAAACGCTCTTCCCACATATCCTTCTCTTGCTTCATTTTGACGAGCGCGTCTTCCAACTACTTTACATCTTGGTTAGGGGGAGTTAATGGCTCAACCACAACCATAGACATAGGTCTTTCACAAGGATAAGGCATCTTCAACTCCAAAGCTCTCTTCTTCACCCAAAGAGTGTAAGCTTCCAAAGCTACACAATTGCACGGACCAAGCTCGGATCTTCCCTTCCTATGCACATTATGCCAAACATGCACAATCTTCTGCTTCAAATGTTGGGGATCTTTACCCTCTTGATGAGTCAAAGCAGGATTATAGTTAATTCTTCCTTGTGTACCAATGAGAGACACATTAGAGAATTCACCACAACAATCAATAATCTCCAAGCTACCAAATGAAGAATCATACCAAACTATATCATTATTAGTGAGAGACATAAGTATCTGAGACCATCTTAGACATTGTTTGTTCTCCACAAAAGCAGGTGTCTGAGGCAAGTACGAAGTAAACCACTTGTACAGAAGAGGAATACAATAGCAATAGTTCCACCACCCTTAGAATTCCTTAGATGCAACGAGAAATACACATCACCCAACAGAGTAGGCAAAAGATTCCCAATCAAGAAAATTCTAATGGCGTTAACATCAACAAAACCGTCAATGTTAGGGAACAAAGCTAATCCATAAATGAGCAACACAAAGATAGCTTCAAAAGCATCCACACTACCGTCTTGAGCAAAAGCAGTAGCTTCCTTGATGAGGAAATCAGATGGCAACCCAAACAATCCTCCTTTCTTCACCCAATGAGCCTCTATCTCAGACTTCTTCAAGTGAAGAGCTTCAGTAATAATACTAGATCGGTGAATCTCCTCCAATCCACTAAAAGGCACTCTACTAGAAATAGGTATACCCAAAAGATGAGAATACTCCTCCAAGGTAGGCACAAGCTGAAAATCTGGGAAAGTGAAGCAACGGTAGAGAGCATCATAGAACTGCACTAGCATACTCAAAAGTCCTTCAACCACATCGGTAGACAAGATAGATAGAAGCTTCCCATGACGTTGCTTGAAGTCCAAGGGATCTAATATAAAAGATGTTAGCTTCCTTAACTCTTTCAAGTCGGGACATCTGAAACTGTACTTCTTAGTGTTCCTTCGTCCATAATCCATGGTCTGAAAATATTTGCAAATAATACCTTAGTTCCTTGAAATTTTCGTGTGATGAATGTTATGATGCGCATGAATGCATGAATGCAACAATCACAAATAAGGGATCATACACAAGGCAAACAAATAAAGGTCAAGGGATGAATCAAGTCATTGTCAAGATCAATCATCCATTTTGGTGGATTATGGTTTTCACATTATCAACACCCAAGTTCCATTGATATTGACAAGACTTGATTGGATCAACCAAGAATCAAGGGTTTGTTGTAAGTCACGAGCATGGAGTCTAGGTAAGAATCATCCCAAAGGAGTGAACTAAGGATAAAAACATGTAGATCATGTTCTAAAAAGTTCCCAGAGTCTTAATTCCATCTATCGAATATTACAAGTTAAGATGACTGACTCATCGACCCATAATACTCTCAAGAGAAACTCGTCTGAGTGTGGTATCACATAACAACTATTATCAAGTCTACACTCGAACAGTCTCCGCA
The DNA here is from genome assembly GCF_024323335.1 of Lathyrus oleraceus. Lineage (NCBI taxonomy): Eukaryota > Viridiplantae > Streptophyta > Magnoliopsida > Fabales > Fabaceae > Lathyrus > Lathyrus oleraceus. Next base: position 321,144,278 of record NC_066585.1, on the reverse strand, counting down.
CTATGTCCTAAATAGGCCAAGAGGGGGTAAATGTTCTACGGTCCTCAGTTTCTCAAACCCAAATTAGAGATAGTAATGCCTAACCACAAATACTTATGTGACATTTCCAAATCCAAAAGAGTCTCCACTGTGCAGATGGATCTCAAGCCAACTTGTTAAGGACTACTCCACACAAGTTGAACATGACTATACCATCCTCCTATCTTAATTGCACTCAAGTTCGGGTTAGAACTTATCTCACCACTCAAAGATCACCAAGCACAACAATCAGATTATATCACACATACATATATACAAACATCACATATATACAAATATATACACACAAAAGTAGGCTAAACCCACTGGAGACTACTCCCCAGCAGAGTCGCCACTTAATTTCTGTAGCAGTAAATTCATGATCATCAAGCTATGGACAAGCTAGACATCAATAAAACCAGAGTCGCCATCACACTTTTATTGTTTCCAAGGGAAAAGGGAAAAAAGTACGAATAAAACCCAAAAGTAAGAAGTTTTCAAATCAAAACTAATAAAATGTCAAAGATTGCAGGTAAGGGGGTTGGTTACACAGAGGGAAGGTGTTAGCACCCAAAGTGTCCTAGGTACTCCTAGGGAACCCTTTTTGTGTGCATGTGTATTTTATACAAAATGATGTTTACAAACAAATAGAATGGGGCGATGAGAAAAAAATTCATTAATTATATTTTTGTGTTTGACAAGACCTTCGGACTTGTGCCTACGTACCAACGTAAAAATGAGGGATCAAAACCTCGTAGTTTGTGATACAAATTTCAAAGTCGATTAATTGCTTTTAACAAAATTTAAGTTTGAAAGGCCCAAAGACCTAAAAATGGTTTGAATGAGTTAGTTCTTTTTGGATTTTTGAAAGTTTAAGTCAAGTACAATTAAGTTTATTTACAAGTTTGATTTAAGAAAAAAAGTTTGAAAATGCAATGGCATAAGGCCAAAGTTTCTATCTTTTTGCAAAGTGGTCAAAGTTTAGAACCAAAATAAGTTCAAAAAAAGAAATTTTAAAAGGAGGGAGATATTTTGAAATTAAATAAATAGGAAGAAGATGAAGAGACTAATCCTATATACAAAATTAAAAGTTAAGAGTTGAAAAGATCTGACTGGTGGGTAGCAATCCAATAGGAAAGAATGCCATATAGAAACCCCAAATTCTCTTGGACATTTAGAATCAAGCAACACACAAATGCACAATTATATTATCTTGAAGAGCAAGGCATCAAATAAAGATAGCCACATCCAAGCTTAGCCAGTCCATGATCTTCTTTAAATTAGCCCATGCAACAGATGGATTCCACAAGTCATAGGTCCAAAATAACAGCTTCACAATGATCATGTTGTAGATTAACTCAGAGGGATCTTGAATGATGTATCAAATGAAGTTCAAATTGCTAGCACTTGGTTTCACAAAAAATTAGCATTAACAAAGTCCTTTAGCATAGGAATGTTGCCTAAATTCTAAGTCCATTTGTTCAAGATCAAGCCAACAGTCCACTCAAAAGTTTTTTAGGGTTTTTTTTGTTGTTATTATGTACATTAATGGTCAAAGACCACACAAACAAGCAAAGTATACACAAACAAGATATATCACACAATATGGTCCAAATGGACAAAGTGAAAATTGCATTAACATAAACAATTAGAATGGTATGAATAATGGCAAATGAATAAAGGCTAAAATTAAATGACATTAAAGTAAATGGCTTGAATTTAAAAGTTAGTTGTTAATGAGTTAGAAGTTAGTATTTCTTTGCTTTTGCTTTTCATTTTTTAGTCATTCTTTGGAGAACACTCAACCCACTTATCACAAGCATGGATCCTTGAGCCAAGACATCTTCCAAAGGAAGGAAAAAATGCCCAGTTTCCACATAATACCATGAAATAGGGGACTCTTACAATCTCACTAACTAGAATGTTATGCCTTTTGTGTCACAAATTTAGCACTATGTTAAGCAATCTTAATTGGACTTATGTAGAAGTCACAACTATTTGAGGTCGGGTAATAGAATTTTGGTGTTAATGCATGTTAGAGATTTAGTATAATGGACTATGCTCATGAAACATACCACACACAAAAAGAATATGAAAAAGAGGTGGCCTAATCTCATCCATACTTATGTTTATTTTTCAATCAACTAGCCTTAGGACTTTGAGATATCATAGGCCAGATGAAATGAATACATAAAGAAGGGGAATAAGATGAAGAGGGAGGGGAATAGATCAAAACTCAAATTGGTCAAAGGAGGACTTTTACCAAATTAATATCATCCATTCATTTTGGGAGATGGAATGTACATTCCATCAATCCCCTAAATCCAATGATATTAACTTGACAAAGTCAAATCAACCTTGACCAAGGCCCAACAACAAAAGTCAAACTCAAACAAGTCATCGTAATTGGTCAACAAATTTGACCTCAATTTTAACTAAGTCCAAATATATAGAAAGGTATGAGGAGTTGAATTTTGAGGTGTGTCAACTGAGTTGCTTCGATTTGACCTCTAAGCAACTCAATCTTCTTGCCTACACTGGTAGGACTTCAGACAACCAAAGATACAAGACAATTGAGTAGAATAGAGAGAGAATCGGAGAGATGAAGTTTTCTAAAAATTACCTTCAATGATATGCAGTTCTTGATGTTGCTTGCTCCAAACACGATCTGATCGCAATTGAAAAGCTAGCAGGAAGTGATTAGAGAGGTTGCAAGGCTTTGGATCCTGGAGTTCTTGAATCTCCAACAATTGAGATTAAAACTCAAATTTCCAATTAAAATTTCTCATGTTTTCCTTTAGAATGAGAGGGTTTCAATGGGGGGAAAAGCTGGCGCGCCAAGTGTTGTTTAAATGAGCTCAGAGGTCTTCTATTTATAGCTAAAGGGAATGATATTTTCACACTTCAAAATCTGTCCAAAAATAGAAATGTGAATGGCACGAGTGCATGGGCATGTGTTGGACCATAATGCAATGCAATAAGGTCCAAAATGATTCCAATTGAGGTCTGAATGAAGCTTGGATGGCAAGGAATTGTGAAATGAAAATTGTGCAATTTATTCTTTCCAATGATGCATCCATGTTAAAGCCATGTGCAGACCTAGCAAACCTCATCCAAAATGCATGAACTTGGGTTCTTTAGAAACCCTGGATTAAGGGGAACAAGTTTTATGTTCAACACTTTTTCATTTGGAGCTTGGAACATGGAGGATTTTGAGGTGGAAATTTGGAAATTTCAACATGTTGAAAATTTTTCTAAGTGTCAAGCCATTAACCTCAATATTCATTCTTACTTAACTTTTTATGTGAGCTTCAAATGAGAAAAGTGTCTTTATAAAAGTTGTATCTCTTTCAAAGACCTTCAAAATGGTCACCAATGTCATGTCATTTGGATTTATAATGATAGAGTTATGCATTTTTGAAGTTGGAGAAATCACTTGTTCAATGGTATAGCTCAAAAATGACCTATAATGTAACCTCATATCACATGCTCAAAAAAGTTGAATTATCTCTTACTACAAACATAAAAGTTTAAGTAGACATCTTAAATTTGATTTTGAAACTTGGAAACATTTCATCTCACAAAAATTGAGCAAGTTATGGCCTTGGGAAGTTGACTTTCAAATTAGGGTTTAGACAAAATGACCTATAATGTTTCAACATAGAAAATGATTTTCCAAGCAAAACTAGCTCTATATCTCAACATGAAATTTTCTTGTAATGTGATTTAGAATAACGTTTCTCTTAGATTAATTTTCATATGGTGAAAATTGTAGGAGATAGGGTCTAGGGAGACCTAGTTTTGATCAGCTGAATTCATCTGGCCAACCACCATCAACCAACTTGCTAACCTTCAATTCTTTGGACTTTCTTGGCTCATGGTAGATCATATATGCATAATATGTTGAATTTTTAAGTGCCCCTTGAGAAATTTGATCAATTGGTGAGATAGCTTTTTGTAGAAGTTACTCAAGATACCCAACCAAACTAGGGTTTCCAAGGCAAATCACCCTCAAACTTTTGAAGAAAATTTGATCAATATAACATGTAGGAATCAATGTAACTCAGTTATGATGCTCATAACCATTCTTGGATCAATTCATGGTTGTGCTCTTTGTCATGGGGATCTCAAACCCTAGATATGAACTTAATAGATCAATGAAGATCATGCCCAACCTACAAAGGAGTAAATGCAAAGACATATTTTTGTATTTTGGTTAGTAAATGATGATAGACAAGAATGATACAATCACATAGTGCTTGGTGATCTCTCCCAAAACAAACCCAATGAAAGAGGGGTAAGGAGGATGCCAAGGTATGATCCCAATGTTAATGCTTATGATGAAATTGCATGAGCGATCTTAGGGTCAAAATTTGGATCTTACATGTAGCTTTATTTCTTTTGTACATAGTTTGTGCATCTACCTATGCCCTATCAATCTCACAACCAGGGTTTGAGACCCTCATAGCAAGAGAACAATCAAGGAATGGTTCACCATTAGTTCTAAGCATCATATATGGATCACCATGTTCTTCATTTATCATTTTGATCAAGAATTCATCAAGTGTTTGAAGTTTGTTTGCCTTGGAAGCCCTAATTCATATGGTTATCTTGTATGACTTCCCCAACAAGTTTCTTCATTAATTGGTAAAATATGTCAAGAGATACTTAATTATAAATCATATTATGCATAAATGATCCTCCATGATCTCTACATAGCAAGAGAACTTCATGTTTGCAAGTTGGTTCAAAGAGGTTGAGCAGAGAAAGTCAACTAGTCAAAATTGGGGTTCCCTACACCCTATCTCCTGAAATTTTTGTCATATGAAAATTATTCCAAAATAAAAGTTACTTTTTATAACATTCCAAACAACATTTATGTTGGAATTAAGAGCTAATTTTTATTGGAAAATCATTTTTTATGGTGAAATATTATAGGTCATTTTGTTTGTACCCTAGTTAGGAGGTCAACTTACAAAGACCATAACTTGCTCAATTTTTATTATATGAAGGCCATCCAAGTTTCATGATCAATTTCAAGATATCTTCTATAACTTTTATTCTTTGAGAAATGTCAAACTCAACATGAAAGGCCATGTTCCAAGAGGAAACATTATAGGTAATTTTTGGCCATCACCATTGAACAAGGCTTTTTCCTCAACTTCTAAAATGCATACCTCCCTCATGAAATATCTACAATGTTGGTAAAGAAACCATTTTCATTTGGATCTCATAGCAAAAGTTATTCAAGGGTGAGGAAGTGGTCATTTGACTTTATACTTAGAAAATTTTCAACAATGTTTGATTTCTCCAACTTTCACCTCAAAATTCATCATGATTCAAGCTCTAAATGAAAAATTGTTAAACATAAAATTTATTACCCTTGATCTCACCTTTCCAAAAAGTTCAATGTCACTTCATTTGGACAAGAATCGAGGGCCTTGTGCATGGTTCCTTTGGTGGGCTTGTTTTGGCAACATTTGAACTCAAATGATTGTTTCCTTTTGCATGCTTCCATGTGATGACTTCAGTATCCATAATGCATGAATTAAATTTAGATTGCATCATGGTTTGGGCCTAATTCAATGCACATGCACCCATGCACCAATGTTGCTATTTTTGGCCAAAATTGAAAAGGTGCAAAACTGAATTCCATAGCCTATAAATACAATTGCATTGCCTCAAAATCAACACACACACACCTTGTCCAATCCTTTCCAATTAATCAAATTTGGTTAATTAATTTGATTGAATTATTGGGATTTTTATTTGATTAATTGGTGTTTTAAAATTATGGATTTGATATTGTGTGTGTGTGTGTGTGGGGGGGGGGGGGGGGGGGGGGGGGGGGTAAGTATCCTTAGAATAGAGGTGAAGAGAGAGTAAGAGTTTAGTTTAGTTGTTCAGAAAATATTTGAATTTTAATTAATTATTAGAATAAATAGTATTTTATTGAAATTAATTAAATAAATAGTAAAATTATAAAATTGGGTCATTTGTGAGAATTAGAGAAAATTGATGGTGAAAATAGAGAAGCTAGTAATGAGTTGGGAAAAATTCAGAATTAAACAAAGTGAGCGGGACTATATATTCTAAAAATAGCCTCAACAAATTATCCACACCAAAACTGTTTCAATAATTACTTAAAATTAAAAGATACGTAACATAATAACATAAATAAATAGCTTGTTCCCCGATGTTACGTATCAAAGTAACTCTACTTGTAGAGTCGACTGATAGCAACATGAGGTACATCTAAAACTAATCAAGTACCAAATTCTCTGCACTTTGAGGATGCTATAAGACCCCAATTTTGACCCTAAGATCCCTCATGCTATCTCATCATTTGCATTGGCTTTGAGATCAGACCTTGGCATCCTCCTTACCCCTCATTCATTGGGTTTGCATTAGGAGAGACCACCAGGCACATATCATTGTATCATACTTTATTTTCTTTTGTTTACTAACCAAAAATACAAAAATATGTCTAGTGTAGCTTTGTTTCTTTTGTAGGTAGTGTGTGCATCCACCTATGCCCTATCAAACTCACAACTAGGGTTTGAGACACTCATAGCAAGAGATCAATCAGGGAATGGTTCACCATTGGTTATAAACATCATATATGGACCCCCATGTTCTTCATTTTATCATTTTGATCAAGAATTTATCAAGAGTTTGAAGCTTGTTTGCCTTGGAAGCCCTAATTCATCTGGTTATCTTGTGTGACTTACCCAACAAGTTTCTTCATGAATTGGTCAAATATATCAAGTGTACTTCAATATAAACCATATTATGCATACTTGATCCTCCATGAGCTCTAAATATCAAGATAACTTCATGTTTACAACTTGGTTGAAAGAGGTTGACCAGAGAAAGTCAACTAGTCAAAACTGGGGTTCCCTAGACCCTATCTCCTGCACTTTTTGTCATATGAAAATGATTCCAAAATAAAATTTAATTTTTATGACATTCCAAACAACCTTTATGTTGGCATAAAGAGATAAGTTTTCTTGGAAAGTCATTTTTTATGGTGAAAGATTATAGGTCATTTTGTATGTGCCCTAGTTAGGAGGTCAACTTACAAAGACCATAACTTGCTCAATTTTCATGATATGAAGGACATCAGATTTTAATGATCAATTTCAAGATTTATTTTCCAACTTTAATGCTTTGAGAAATTTTGAGTTACACTTGCAAGGCCATGTTCCAAGAGGAAACATTATAGGTCATTTTGGGTCATCACCATTGAACAAGCAATTTTCCTCAACTTCAAAAATGTATACCTCCCTCATGAAAAATCCAAATGATTTCTAATATATGACCAAATTTAATAGGAACAAAAGAGCTACAACTTTGGTGAAGAAACCATTTTCATTTGGAGTTCATAGCAAAAGTTATTCTAGGTGGAGGAAGTTGTCATTTGACTTTATACTTAGAAAAGTTTCAACTATGTTTGATTTCTCCAACTTCCACCTCAACCTTCATCATGATCCAAGATCCAAATGAAAATGTGTTTAACATAAAAGTTATTAACCTTGATGTCACCTTTCCAAAAAGTCCAATATAACTTCATATGGATAAGAATCGAGGGACTTGCGCATGGTTTCTTTGGTGGGCTTGTTTTGGCAACATTTGAACTCAAATGATTGTTTCCTTTTGCATGCTTCCATGTGATGGCTTCAGTATCCATTATGCATGAATTGGAGTTGGATTGTATCATGGTTTGGGCCTAATTCAATGCCCATGCACCCATGAACCAATGTTGCTATTATTGGCCAAATTGAAAGGTGTAAAATTGAATTCCATAGCCTATAAATACAACTGCATTACCTCAAGATCAACACACACACACACCTTATCCAAGCGTTTCCAATAAATCAAATTTGATTGAATTATTGGGAATTTGATTTGATAAGTTTGCGTTTTAAAATTATTTATGTGATTGTGGCGGGGTAAGTATCCTCAGAATAGAGGTGTAGAGAGAATACGAGTTTGGTTTAGTTGTTCAGAAATTATTCGAATTTTAATTAATTATTAGAATAAATAGTTTTTTATTGGAATTAATTAAATAAATAATAAAATGATAAAATTGGGTCATTTATGAGAATTAGAGAAAATTGGTGGTGAAAATAGATAAGCTAGTAACGAGTTAGGCAAAATTCATAATTAAACAAAGTGATGCGGGACTATATACTCTAAAAATGGCCTCAACAAATCATCCACACCAAAAGTGTTTCAATAATTACTTAAAATTAAAAGATAAGTAACATAATAATAGAAATAAATAGCTTGTTCCTCGATGTTACATATCAAAGTAACTCTACTAGTAGAGTTGACTGATAGCAACATATGGTATATCTCAAACTAATCAAATACCTAATTGTATGCATTCTGAGGATGTTGTAAGAACCTAATTTTGACCCTAATAACCCTCATGTTATCTCATCATTTGCATTGGCTTTGGGATCAAACCTTGGCAACCTTCTTACCGCTCATTCATTGGGTTTACATTGGGAGAGACCACCAAACACATTTCACTGTATCATACTTTATTTTCTTTTGTTTACTAACTAAAAATCCGAAAATATGTCTAGTGTAGCTTTGTTTCTTTTGTAGGTAGTGTGTGACTTCACCTATGCCTTATCAAACTTACAACCAGGGTTTGAGACCCTCATAGCAAGAGATCAAAAAGGGAATGGTTCACCATTGGTTCTAAACATCATATATAGACCCCCATGTTCTTCATTTCTCATTTTGATCAAGAATTCATCAATAGTTTGAAGCTTATTTTCCTTGGAAACCCTAATTCATCTGGATATCTTGTGTGAATTCTCCCGCAAGTTTCTTCATCAATTGGTCAAATATATCAAGAGATACTTCATTATAAATCATATTATTCATATATAATCCTCCATGAGTTCTAAATATCAATAGAAAATCATGTTTGCAAGTTGGTTCAAAGAGGTTGACCAACTTCTGCACTTTTTGTCATATGAAAATGATTTCAAAATAAAACTTACATTTTATGACATTAAAACAACCTTTATGTTGGCATAAAGAGCTCATTTTTCTTTGAAAGTCCTTTTTTATGGTGAAAGATTATAGGTCATTTTGTCTGCGCCCTAGTTAGGAGGTCAACTTACAAAGACCATAACTTGCTCATTTTTTATGATATGAAGGACATCCAATTTTAATGATCAATTTCAAGATGTCTTTTCCAACTTTAATTCTTTGATAGATGTTAAATTCCACTTCCAAGGGCATGTTCCAAGAGGAAACATTATAGGTCATTTTGGGCCATCACCATTGAACAAGCAATTTTCCTCAACTTCAAAAATGTATACCTCCCTCATGAAAAATCCAAATGATTTCTAATTTGTTACCAAAATTAGTAGGAATGAAAGAGCTACAAATTTGGTGAAGAAACCATTTTCATTTGAAGCTCATAGCAAAAGTTATTCAAGGTGGAGGAAGTGGTCATTTGACTATGTTTGATTTCTCTAACTTCCACCTCAACCTTCATCATGATCCAATATCCAAATGAAAATATGTTCAACATAAAATTTATTACCCTTGATGTAACCTTTCCAAAAAGTAAAATATCACTTCATTTGGACGAGAATCGAGGGACTTGCGCATGGTTCCTTTGGTGGGCTTGTGTTGGCAACATTTGAACTCAAATGATTGTTTCCTTTTGCATGCTTCCATGTGATAGCTTCAGTATCCATTATTCATGAATTGGAGTTGGATTGCATCATGGTTTGGACCTAATTCAATGCCTATGCACCCATGCACCAATGTTGCAATTTTTGGCCAAATTGAAAAGGTGAAAAATTGAATTCCATAGCCTATAACTATAACTGCATTGCCTCAAGATCAACACACACACACACCATATTCTAGCCTTGCCAATTAATAAATTTTGATTAATTAATTTGATTGAAATATTGGGATTTTGATTTGATAAGTTTGCGTTTTAAAATTATTTATGTGATTGTGGTGGGGTAAGTATCCTCAGAATGGAGGTGTAGAGTGAGTAAGAGTTTGGTTTTGTTGTTCAGAAATTATTCAAATTTTAATTAATTAGTAGAAAAAATAGTGTTTTATTGGAATTAATTAAATAAATAGTAAAATGATAAAATTGGGTCATTTGTGAGAACTATAGAAAATTGGTGGTGAAAATAGTGAAGCTAGTAACGAGTTGGGCAAAATTTATAATTAAACAAAGTGATGCGGGTCTATATATTCTAAAAATAGCCTCAACAAATCATCCACACCAAAAGTGTTTCAATAATTACTTAAAAGTAAAAGATATGTAACATAATAACATAAATAAATAGATTGTTCCTCGATGTTAGGTATCAAAGTAACTCTACTAGTATAGTCGACTGATAGCAACATGAGGTACATCATAAGCTAATCAAATACCTAATTGTATGAATTCTGAGGATGTTGTAAGAACCCAATTTTGACCCTAATATCCCTCATGTTATCTCATCATTTGCATTAGCTTTGGGATCACACCTTGGCAACCTCCTTACCCCTCATTCATTGGGTTTACATTGGAAGAGACCACCAAGCACATTTCATTGTATCATACTTTATTTTCTTTTGTTTACTAACAAAAATCCAAAAATATTTCTAATGTAGCTTTGTTTCTTTTGTAGGTAGTTTGTGAATCCACCTATGCCTTTATCAAATTCACAACCAGGGTTTGAGACCCTCATATCAAGAGATCAATAAGGGAATGGTTCACCATTGGTTCTAAACATCATATATGGACCTCCATGTTCTTCATTTTATCATTTTGATCAAGAACTTATCAAGAGTTTGAAGCTTGTTTGCCTTGGAAGCCCTAATTCATCTAGGTATCTTGTATGACTTCCCCATCAAGTTTCTTCATGAATTGGTCAAATATATCAAGAGATACTTTATTATAAATCATATTATTCATACATGATCCTCCATGAGCTCTAAATATCAAGATAACTTCAGGTTTACAAGTTGGTTGAAAGAGGTTGATCAGAGAAAGTCAACTAGTTAAAACTGGGGTTCCCTAGACCCTATCTCCTGCACTTTTTGTCATATGAAAATGATTCCAAAATAAAATTTACTTTTTATGACATTCCAAACAACCTTTATGTTGGCATAAAGATAGAAGTTTTCTTGGAAAGTGATTTTTTATGGTGAAAGATTATAGGTCATTTTGCTTGTGCCCTAGTTAGGAGGTCAACTTAAAAAGATCATAACTTGCTCAATTTTCATGATATGAAGGAGATCAAATTTTAATGATCAATTTCAAGATTTCTTTTCCAACTTTAATTCTTTGAGAAATTTAAAGTTACACTTGTAAGGCCATGTTCCAAGAGGACACATTATAGGTCATTTTGGGTCATCACCATTGAACAGGCAATTTTCCTCAACTTCAAAAATGAATACCTCCCTCATGAAAAATCTTAATTATTTCTAATTTGTGACCAAAGTTAATAGGAATGAAAGAGATACAACTTTGGTGAAGAAACCATTTTCATTTGGAGTTCATAGAAAAACTTATTCAAGGTGGAGCAAGTGGTCATTTGACTTTATACCTAGAAAATTTTCAACTATGTATGTATTCTCCAACTTCCACCTCCACCTTCACAATGATCCAAGATCCAAATGAAAATCTGTTTAACATAAAAGTTATTACCCTTGATGTCACCTTTCCAAAAAGTCCAATATCACTTCATATGGACAAGAATCGAGGGACTTGCGCATGGTTCCTTTGGTGGGCTTGTTTTGGCAACATTAGAACTCAAATGATTGTTTCCTTTTGCATGCTTCCATGTGATGGCTTCAGCATCCATTATGCATGAATTGGAGATGGATTGCATCATGGTTTGGGCCTAATTCAATGCCCATGCACCCATGCACCAATGTTGCTATTTTTGACCAAATTGAAAAGGTGTAAAATTGAATTCCATAGCCTATAAATACAATTGCATTGCCTCAAGATCAACACACACACACCTTATCCAACCCTTGCCAATAAATAAAATTTGATTAATTAATTTTATTGAATTATTGGGAATTTTATTTGATTAGTTTGTGTTTTAAAATTATTTATGTGATTGTGGCGGGGTAAGCATCCTTAGAATAGAGGTGTAGAGAGAGTAAGGGTCTGTTTGAAATGCATCTTAAAAACTCTTTTTTAGTTTTTAAAAATTTAAAATTTAAAAACTTGTTTGAATATAATGTTTTGCAAAAGTGTTTTTAAAAACTCTTTTCTATTTGTCAGTTTTTAAAAGCAAAAAAGTGAAACAGTTTAGTTGTGTTTTGCTTCTTACTTTTTAGTTTTTAGTATTATAAAACTTGAAGAAAAAACATAAAAATTTATAATTTTCATTAATAACATTAACGTAATTTTTTATAATTTTTATATTTTAAAAATAAAATAGAAAAACGTATTTGAAAGAGTATGTTATTTCTTTTATTTATGCTCTTTTTATGTATAAGTAACCTTTTCAAATATCTTTATTTATTTTACTTAATTTTTTTTGTGTTTCTTAATTATTTTCACTATATAATTTTTTTTTCTATTAAACTTGGAATCCCATTTTTTACTTGTTTTTTTCTTATTATTATTACAAACAAGTGTTATATGATTTGTAAAATTAAAAATTGATTTAAGCCAATTATTTGTATTCGACCAAATATCAATTAATTTTCTTAAGTTTGTAATATTTTATACCATAAAATAGATTTTAAAAGTAAATAATAAAATATGCATTTTTATTCTCTTCTTAAAATACTATTAAAAGATTAGATTATAAAACAAGTTTTTTCATTTTCATATTTTCAAAACAGTTTTTAAAAATTAGTTTATCAAACAAATTTTTTTGTTAAATTTCTTCTTAAAAATAATTTTTTAAAATAGATTTGAAAAACAAACTTTAAGAACTAAAATTGGAAATAGTTTCAAACAAGCCCTAAGAGTTTGGTTTAGTTGTTTAGAAATTATTCAAATTTTAATTTATTATTAGAATAAGTAGTGTTTTATTGGAATTAATTAAATAAATAGTAAAATGATAAAATTGGGTCATTTGTGAGAATTAGAGAAAATTGGTGGTGAAAATAGAGAAGCTAGTAACGAGTTGGGCAAAATTCATAATTAAACAAAGTGATGCGGGACTATATATTCTAAAAATAGCATCAACAAATTATCCACAACAAATTATCCACACCAAAAGTGTTTCAATAATTACTTAAAATTAAAAGATATGTAACATAATAACATAAAGAAATAGCTTGTTCCTCGATGTTACGTATAAAAGTAACTCTACTAGTAGAGTTGACTAATAGCAACATGAGGTACATCTCAAACTAATCAAATACCTAATTGTATGCATTTCGAGGATGTTGTAAGAACCCAATTTTGACCTAATATCCCTCATGTTATCTCATCATTTGCATTGGCTTTGGGATCACACCTTGGCAACCTCTTTTCCCCTCATTCATTGGGTTTACATTGGGAGAGACCACCAAGCACATTTCATTGTATCATACTTTATTTTCTTTTGTTTACTAACCAAAAATCAAAAAATATGTCTAGTGTAGCTTTGTTTCTTTTGTGAGTAGTGTGGGAATCCACCTATGCCCTATCAAACTACAACCAGGGTTTGAGACCCTCATAGCAAGAGATCAATCATGGAATGGTTCACCATTGATTATAAGCATCATACATGGACCCCCATGTTCTTAATTTATCATTTTGATCAAGAATTCATCAAGAGTTTGAAGCTTGTTTGTCTTGGAAACCCTAATTCATCTAGGTATCTTGTGTGACTTTCCCCGCAAGTTTCTTCATCAATTGGTCAAATATATCAATATATAATTAATTATAAATCATATTATGCATATATAATCCTCCATGAAGTCTAAATATCAATAAAACTTCATGTTTCCAAGTTGGTTCAAAGAGGTTGACCAGAGAAAGTCAACTAGTCAAAACTGGGGTTCCCTAGACCCTATCTCCTGCACTTTTTGTTATATGAAAATGATTTCAAAATAAAAGTTACTTTTTATTACATTCCAAACAACCTTTATGTTGGCATAAAGAGTTAATTTTTCTTGGAAAGTCATTTTTTATGGTGAACGATTATAGATCATTTTGTTTATGCCCTAGTTAGGAGGTCAACTTACAAAGACCATAACTTGCTCAATTTTTATGATATGAAGGACATCCAATTTTAATGATAAATTTCAATATGTCTTTTCAAACTTTAATTCTTTGAGAAATTAAAAATTCCACTTGCAAGGGCATGTTCCAAGAGAAAACATTATTGGTCATTTTGGGTCATCACCATTGAACAAGCAATTTTCCTCAACTTCAAAAATGTATTCCTCCCTCATGACAAATCCAAATGATTTCTAATTTGTTTCAAAATTTAATATTAATGAAAGAGCTACAACTTTGGTAAAGAAACCATTTTAATTTGGAGCTCATAGCAAAAGTTATTCAAGGTGGAGGAAGTGCTCATTTGACTTTATAGAAAATTTTCAACAACGTTTGATTTCTCCAACTTCCACCTCAACCTTCATCATGATACAAGATCCAAATGAAAATGTGTTCAACATAAAATTTATTACCCTTGATGTCACCTTTCCAAAAAGTCCAATATCACTTCATATGGACAAGAATCGAGGGACTTGCGCATGGTTCCTTTGGTGGGCTTGTTTTGGCAACATTTGAACTCAAATGATTGTTTCCTTTTGCGTGCTTCCATGTGACGGCTTCAATATCCATTATGAATGAATTGGAGTTGGATTGCATCATGGTTTGGGCCTAGATCAATGCCCATGCACCCATGCACCAATGTTTCAATTTTTGGCCAAATTGAAAAGGTGAAAAATTGAATTCCATAGCCAATAAATACAACTGCATTGCCTCAAGATCAACACAAACATACCTTATTCTAGCCTTGCCAATTAATAAAGTTTAATTAACTAATTTGATTGAATTATTGGGAATTTGATTTGATAAGTTTGCGTTTTAAAATTATTTATGTGATTGTGGCGGGGTAAGTATCCTCAGAATAAAGGTGTAGAGAGAGTAAGAGTTTGGTTTATTTGTTCAGAAATTATTCGAATTTTAATTAATTAGTAGAATAAATAGTGTTTTATTTGAATTAATTAAATAAATAGTAAAATGATAAAATTGGGTCATTTGCGAGAATTAGAGAAAATTGGCAGTGAAAATAGAGAAGCTAGTAACGAGTTGGGCAAAATTCATAATTAAACAAAGTGATGCGGGACTACATTTTCTAAAAATAGCCTCAACAAATCATCCACGCGAAAAGTATTTCAATAATTACTTCGAATTAAAAGATATGTAACATAATAACATAAGTAAATAGATTGTTCCTCGATCTTAGGTATCAAAGTAACTCTACTAGTAGAGTCAATTGATAGCGACATGAGGTACGTCTCAAACTAATCAAATACCTAATTGTATGCATTCTGAGGATGTTTTAAGAACCAAATTTTGACCCTAATATCCCTCATGTTATCTAATCATTTGTATTGGCTTTGGGATCACACCTTGGCAACCTCCTTACCCCTCATTCATTAGGTTTACATTGGAAGAGACCACCAAGCAAATTTCATTGTATCATACTCTATTTTCTTTTGTTTACTAACAAAAATCCAAAAATATGTCTAATGTAGCTTTGTTTCTTTTGTAGGTAGTGTGTGAATCCACCTATGCCTTATCAAACTCACAACCAGGGTTTGAGACCCTCAAAGCAAGAGATCAATCAAGGAATGGTTCACCCGTGGTTCTAAACATCATATATGGACCCCCATGTTCTTCATTTTATCATTTTGATCAAGCATTTATCAAGAGTTTGAAGCTTGTTTTCCTTGGAAGCCCTAATTCATCTGGGTATCTTGTGTGACTTCCCCAACAAGTTTCTTCATGATTTGGTCAAATATATCAAGAGATACTTCATTATAAATTATGTTATGCATACATGATCCTCCATGAGCTCTAAATATTAAGATAACTTCATGTTTGCAAGTTGGTTGAAAGAGGTTGACCAGAGAAACTCAACTAGATAAAATTGGGGTTCCCTAGACCCTATCTCCTGCACTTTTTGTCATATGAAAATGATTCCAAAATAAAATTTACTTTTTATGACATTCCAAACAACTTTTATTTTTTCATAAAGAGATAGGTTTTCTTGGAAAGTCATTTTTTATGGTGAAAGATTATAGGTCATTTTTTTTGTGCCCTAATAAGGAGGTCGAATTACGAAGACCATAACTTGCTCTATTTTATGATATGAAGGACATCCAATTTTAATGATCAATTTCAAGATGTATTTTCCAACTTTTATGCTTTGAGAAATGTCAAATTCCACTTGCAAGGGCATGTTCCAAGAAGAAACATTATTGGTCATTTTGGGCCATCACCAGTGAACAAGCAATTTTCCTCAACTTCAAAAATGTATACCTCCCTCATGCAAAATCCAAATGATTTCTGATTTGTGACAAAATTTAATAGGAATGAAAGAGCTACAACTTTGGTGAAGATACCATTTTCATTTGGAGCTCATAGCAAAAGTTATTCAAGGAGGAGGAAGTGGTCATTTGATTTTATACTTAAAAAAGTTTCAACTATGTTTGATTTCTCCAACTTCCACCTCAACCTTAATCATGATCCAAGATCCAAATGAAAATGTGTTCAACATAAAAGTTATTACCCTTGATGTAACCATTTCAAAAAGTCTAATATCACTTCATTTGGACAATAATCGAGGGACTTGCGCATGGTTCCTTTGGTGGGCGTGTTTTGGCAACATTTGAACTCAAATGATTGTTTCCTTTTGCATGCTTCAATGTGACGGCTTCAGTATCCATTATGCATGAAATTGAGTTGGATTGCATCATGGTTTTGGCCTAATTCAATGCCCATGCACCCATGCACCAATGTTGCAATTTTTGCCCAAATTGAAAAGGTGAAAAATTGATTTCCATAGCCTATAAATACAATTGCATTGCCTCAAGATCAACACACACACACACACACACACACACACACCTTATTCTAGCCTTAACAATTAATCAAATTTGATTAACTAATTTTATTGAATTATTGGGGATTTGATTTGATAAGTTTGTGTTTTAAAATTATTTATGTGATTGTGGCGGGGTATGTATCCTCAAAATAGAGGTGTAGAGAGAGTAAGAGTTTGGTTTAGTTGTTCAGAAATTATTCGAATTTAATTATTTATTAGAATAAATAGTGTTTTATTATAACTAATTAAATAAATAGTAAAATGATAAAATTGGGATATTTGTGAGAATTAGAGAAAATTGGTGGTGAAAATAGTGAAGCTAGTAACGAGTTGGGCAAAATTTATAATTAAACAAAGTGATGCGGGTCTATATATTCTAAAAATAGCCTCAACAAATCATCCACACCAAAAGTGTTTCAATAATTACTTAAAAGTAAAAGATATGTAACATAATAACATAAATAAATAGATTGTTCCTCGATGTTAGGTATCAAAGTAACTCTACTAGTATAGTCGACTGATAGCAACATGAGGTACATCATAAGCTAATCAAATACCTAATTGTATGAATTCTGAGGATGTTGTAAGAACCCAATTTTGACCCTAATATCCCTCATGTTATCTCATCATTTGCATTAGCTTTGGGATCACACCTTGGCAACCTCCTTACCCCTCATTCAATGGGTTTACATTGGAAGATACCACCAAGTACATTTCATTGTATCATACTTTATTTTTGTTTGTTTACTAACAAAGATCCAAAAATATGTCTAGTGTAGCTTTGTTTCTTTTGTAGGTAGTGTGTGAATCCACTTATGCCTTATCAAACTCACAACCAGGGTTTGAGACCCTCATAGCAAGAGATCAATCAGGGAATGGTTCACCATTGGTTCTAAACATCATATATGGACCCCCATGTTCTTCATTTATCATTTTGATCAAGAATTCATCAAGAGTTTGAAGCTTGTTTTCCTTGGAACCCTAATTCATCTGGATATCTTGTGCGACTTCCCCCGCAAGTTTCTTCATTAATTGGTTAAATATATCAAGAGATAATTCATTATAAATCATATTATACATATATAATCCTCCATGAGGTCTAAATATCAATATAACTTCATATTTGCAAGTTGGTTCAAAGAGGTTGACCAGAAAAAGTCAACTAGTCAAAACAAGGGTTCCCTAGACCCTATCTCCTGCACTTTTTGTCATATGAAAATGATTTCAAAATAAAAGTTACCTTTTATGACATTTGAAACAACCTTTATCTTGGCATAAAGAGTTAATTTTTCTTGGAAAGTCATTTTTTATGGTGAAAGATTATTGGTCATTTTGTTTGTGCTTAAGTTAGGAGGTCAATTTACAAAGACCATAACTTGCTCAATTTTTATGATATGAAGGACATCAAATTTTAATTATCAATTTCAAGATGTCTTTTCCAACTTTAATGCTTTGAGAAATGTGAAATTCCACTTGCAAGGGCATGTTCCAAGAGGAAACATTATACGTCATTTTGGGCCATCACCATTGAACAAGTAATTTTCTTCAACTTCAAAAATGTATACCTCCCTCATGAAAAATCAAAATGATTTCTAATTTGTGACCAAATTTAATAGGAATGAAAGAGATACAACTTTGGTGAAGAAACCATTTTCATTTGGAGCTCATAGCAAAAGTTATTCAAGGTGGAGGAAGTGGTCATTTGACTTTATACTTAGACAATTTTCAACTATGTTTGTATTCTCCAATTTCCACCTCAACCTTCATTATGATCCAAGATCCAAATGAAAATTTGTTCAACATAAAAGTTATTACCCTTGATGTTACCTTTCCAAAAATTCCAATATCACTTCATTTGGACAAGAATCGAGGGACTAGCGCATGGTTCTTTTGGTGGGCTTGTTTTTGCAACATTAGAACTCAAATGATTGTTTCCTTTTGCATGATTCCATGTGATGGCTTCAATATCCATTATGCATGATTTGGAGTTGGATTGCATCATGGTTTGGGCCTAATTCAATACCCAAGCACCCGTGCACCAATGTTGCTATTCTTGGCCATATTGAAAAGGTGACAATTGATTTCCATAGCCTATAAATACAACTGCATTGCCTCAAGATCAACGCGCACACACACACACCTTAACCAAGCCTTGCCAATTAATAAAATTTTATTAATTAATTTTATTGAATTATTGGGAATTTGATTTGATAAGTTTGCGTTTTAAAATTATTTATGTGATTGTGGCGGGGTTAAGTATCCTCAGAATAGAGGTGTAGAGAGAGTAAGAGTTTGGTTTAGTTGTTCAAAAATTATTCGAATTTTAATTAATTATTAGAATAAATAATGTTTTGTGGGAATTAATTAAATAAATAGTAAAATGATAAAATTGGGTCATTTGTGAGAATTAGAGAAAATTGGTGGTGAAAATAGAGAAGCTAGTAATGAGTTGGGCAAAATTCACAATTAAACAAAGTGATGCGGGACTATATATTCTAAAAATAGCCTCAACAAATCATCCACACCAAAAGTGTTTTAATAATTACTTAAATTTAAAAAATATGTAACATAATAACATAAATAAATAGCTTGTTCCTCGATGTTACGTATCAAAGTAACTCTACTAGTAGAGTCGACTGATAGCAATATGAGGTACATCTCAAACTAATCAACTACCTAATGGTATGCATTCTGAGGATGTTGTAAGACCCCAATTTTGACCCTAATATCCCTCATGTTATCTCATCATTTGCATTGGCTTTGGAATCACACCTTAGCAACCTTCTTACCCCTCATTCATTGGGTTTACATTGGGAGAGACCACCAAGCACATTTCATTGTATCATACTTTATTTTCTTTTGTTTACTAACTAAAAATCCAAAAATATGTCTCGTGTAGCTTTGTTTCTTTTGTAGGTAGTGTGTGAATCCACCTATGCCCTATCAAAATTACAACCAGGGTTTGAAACCCTCATAGCAAGAGATCAATCATGGAATGGTTCACCATTGGTTCTAAACATCATATATGGACCCCCATGTTCTTCATTTATCATTTTGATCAAGAATTCATCAAGAGTTTGAAGCTTATTTTCCTTGGAAGCCCTAATTCATCGAGGTATATTGTGTGACTTCCCCAGCAAGTTTCTTCATCAATTGGTCAAATATATCAAGATATACTTCATTTTAAATCATATTATGCATATATGATCCTCCATGAGCTCTAAATATCAATAGAACTTCATGTTTACAAGTTGGTTCAAAGAGGTTGACCAGAGAAAGTCAACTAGTCAAGGTTGGGGTTCCCTAGACCCTATTTCCTGCACTTTTTGTCATATGAAAATGTTTTCAAAATAAAAGTTACTTTTTATGACATTCCAAACAACCTTTTTGTTTGCATAAAGAACTAATTTTTCTTGGAAAGTCATTTTGTATATGCCCTAGTTAGGAGGTCAATTTACAAACCCATAAATTGCTCAATTTTTATGATATGAAGTACATACAACTTAAATAATCAATTTCAAGATGTATTTTCCAACTTTAATGCTTTTAGAAATGTAAAATTCCACTTGCAAGGGCATGTTCACAGAGGAAACATTATAGGTCATTTTGGGCCATCACCATTGAACAAGCAATTTTCCTCAACTTCAAAAATGCTTTCCTCCCTCAGGAAAAATCCAAATGATTTCTAATTTGTGACCAAATTTAATAGGAATGAAAGAGCTACAACTTTGGTGAAGAAACCATTTTCATTTGGAGCTCATAGCAAAAGTTATTCAAGGTGGAGGAAGTGGTCATTTGACTTTATACTTAGACAATTTTCAACTATGTTTGTATTCTCTAATTTCCACCTCAACCTTCATCATGATCCAAGATCCAAATGAAAATTTTTTCAACATAAAAGTTATTTCCCTTGATGTCACCTTTCCAAAAAGTCCAATATCACTTCATTTGGACAAGAATCGAGGGACTTGCGCATGGTTCTTTTGGTGGGCTTGTTTTTGCAACATTAGAACTCAAATGATTGTTTCCTTTTGCATGATTCCATGTGATGGCTTCAATATCCATTATGCATGAATTGGAGTTTGATTCAAGGCCCATGTAACCATGAACAAATATTGCTATTTTTGGCCAAAATTGAAAAGGAGAAAAACTGAATTCCATAGCCTATAAATACAACTGCATTGCCTCAAGATCAACACACACATCTTGTCCAAGTCTTGCCAATTAATCAAATTTGATTATTTAATTTGATTGAATTATTGGGATTTTTATTTGATTATTTGGCGCCTAAAAATTATTGATGTGATTGTGGGGGGGTAAGTATCCTTATAATAGAGGTGTAGAGACAGTAAGATTTTGGTTTAGTTGTTCAGAAATTATTCGAATTTTAATTAATTATTAGAATAAATAGTTTTTTATTGAAATTAATTAAATAAATATTAAAATGATAAAATTGGGTCATTTGTGAGAATTAAAGAAAATTGGTGGTTAAAATAGAGAAGCTAGTAATGAGTTGGGCAAATTTCATAATTAAACAAAGTGGTGCGGGATTATATATTCTAAAAATAGCCTCAACAAATCATCCACACCAAAAGTGTTTCAATAATTACTTAAAATTAGAAGATACGTAACATAATAACATAAATAAATAGCTTGTTCCCCGAGGTTACGTATCAAAGTAACTCCACTAGTAGAGCCGACTGATAGCAACATGAGGTACATTCTAAACTAATCAAGTATCTAATTTGCTGCACTCTGAGGTTGTTGTAAGACCCCAGTTTTGACCCTAAGATCCCTCATGCTATCTCAATATTTGCATTGGCTTTGGGATCACACCTTGGCATCCTCCTCTCCTCTTATTCATTGGGTTTGCATTGGGAGAGACCATCAAGCACATTTGATTGTATCACACTTTGTTTTACTTTATTTACTAACCAAAAATCCAAAAATATGTCTAGAGTAGCTTTGTTTCTTTTGTAGGTAGTGTGTGCATCCACCTATGCCCTATCAAACTCACAACCAGGTTTTGAGACCCTCATAGCAAGAGATCAATCAGGGAATGGTTCACCATTGGTTCTAAACATCATATATGGACCCCCCATGTTCATCAAGAGTTTGAAGCTTGTTTGCCTTGGAAGCCCTAATTCATCTGGGTATCTTGTGTGACTTTCCCAGTAAGTTTCTTCATCAATTGGTCAAATATTACAAGAGTTACTTCATTATAAATCAAATTATGCATATATTATCCTCCATGAGCTCTAAATATCAAGAGAACTTCATGTTTGCAAGTTGGTTCAAACAGGTTGACCAGAGAAAGTCAACTTGTCATAACAGGGGTTCCCTAGACCCTAACTCCCGAAATTTTTGTCATATGAAAATGATTCCAAAATAAAATTTACTTTTTATAACATTCCAAACAACCTTTATGTTGGCATAAAGAGATAATTTTTCTTTGAAAGTCATTTTTATGGAGAAAGATTATAGTTCATTTTGTATGTGCCCTAGTTAGGAGGTCAACTTCTAAAGACCATACCTTGCTCAATTTTTATGATATGAAGCCTTACAAGTTTCAAGATCAACTTTAATATGTCTTCTCTAACTTTGATTCTTTTAGAAATGTCAAAGTCAACATGCAAGCGCATGTTCCAAAAGGAAACATTATAGGTTATTTTGGGCCATCAACATTGAACGAGCAATTTTCCTCAACTTCTAAAATGCATACCTCCCTCATAACAAATCCAAATGATTTCAAATTTGTGACCACATTCGAGAGGAATGAAAGAGCTTCAACGTTGGTGAAGAAACCATTTCCATTTGGAGCTCATAGCAAAAGTTATTCAAGGTGGTGGAAGTGGTCATTTGACTTTATACTTAGAAATTTTTCAACTATGTTTGATTTCTCCAACTTCCACCTCAAAATTCATCATGATACAATATCCAATGAAAATAACCAAAAATCCAAAAATACGTCTAGTGTAGCTTTGTTTCTTTTATAGGTAAGGTGTGCATCCACATATGCCATATCAAACTAACAACCAAGGTTTGAGACCCTCATAGCAAGAGATAAATTAGGGAATGGTTCACCATTGGTTCTAAACATCATATATTGACCATCATGTTCTTCATTTATAATTTTGATCAAGAATTCATCAAGAGTTTGAAGCTTGTTTGCCTTGGAAGCCCTAACTCATCTAGGTATATTGTGTGACTTCCCCAACAAGTTTCTTCATCAATTGGTCAAATATATCAAGACATACTTCATTATAAATCATATTATTCATATATGATCCTCCATGAGCTCTAAATATCAAGAGAACTTCATGTTTGCAAGTTGGTTCAAAGAGGTTAACCAGAGAAAGTCAACTAGTCAAAACTGAGGTTCCCTAGACCCTATCTCCTGCAATTTTTGTCTTATGAAAATGATTCCAAAATAAAAGTTAATTTTTATGACATTCCAAATAACCTTTATGTTTGCATAAAGAGCTAATCTTTCATGGAAAGTCATTTTTTTATGGTGAAAGATTATAGGTCATTTTGTATGTGCCCTTGTTACAATGTCAAATTCCAAAAACCATAATTTGTTCAATTGTTATGATATAAATGCAATCTAAGTTTCATGATCAACTTCAAGATGTCTTATAAAACTTTGATTGTTTTAGAAATGTCAAATTCAGCATGCAAGGGCATGTTCCAAGAGGAAACATTATACGTCATTTTGGGTCATCACCATTGAACAAGCAATTTTGCTCAACTTCTAAAATGCATATCTCCCTCATGAAAAATCCAAATGATTTCTTATTTTAGACCACATTTAATAAGAAATAAAGAGATATAATGTTAGTTAAGAAACCATTTCCATTTGGAGCTCATAGCAAAAGTTATTCAAGGTGGAAGTGGTCATTTGACTTTATAAGAAAATTTTCAATTATGTTTGATTTCTCCAACTTCCGCCTCAAAATTCATCATGATACAAGATCCAAATGAAAAATTGGTCAACATAAAAGTTATTACTCCTGCTGTCACCTTTCCAAAAAGTCCAATATTACTTCATTTGGACAAGAATCAAGGGACTTGCACATGGTTCCTTTGGTGGGCTTATTTTGGCAACATTTGAACTCAAATGATTGTTTCCTTTTGCATGCTTCCATGTGATGACTTCAGTATCCATTATGCATGAATTGGAGTTGGATTGCATCATGGTTTGGGCCTAATTCAACTCCCATGCACCCATGCACCAATGTTGCTCTTTTTGGCCAAAATTGAAAAGGTGCAAAACTGAATTCCACAGCCTATAAATACAACTGCATTGCCTCAAGATCAACACACACACTTTGTCCAAGCCTTGCCAATTAATCAAATTTGATTAATTAGTTTGATTTAATTATTGGGAATTTGATTTGATTAATTGGCGTTTTAAAATTATTGATGTGATTAGGGGGGTAAGTATCCTTAGAATAGAGGTGTAGAGAGAGTAAGAGTTTGGTTTAGTCGTTCAGAAATTATTCAAATTTTAATTAATTATTATTATAAATGGTTTTTTGTTGGAATGTATTAAATAAATAGTAAAATGATAAAATTGGGTCGTTTGTGAGAATTAGAGAAAATTGGTGGTGAAAATAGAGAAGCTAGTTAGGAGTTGGGAAAATTCATAATTAAACAAAGTGATGTGGGTCTATATATTCTAAAAATAGCCTCAACAAATAATCCACAGCTAAGGTGTTTCAATAATTATTTAAAATTAAAAGATATGTAACATAATAACATAAATAAATAGCTTGTTCCCTGATGTTACGTATCAAAGTAACTTCACTAGTAGAGTCGACTGATAGCAACATGAGGTATATCTCAAACTAATCAAATACCTAATAATCTGCACTCTGAGGATGCTATAAGACCCCAATTTTGACCCTAAGATCCCTCATGCTATCTCATCATTTGCATTGGATTTGGGATCACACCTTGGCATCCTCCTTACCCCTCATTCATTGGGGTTGCATTGGGAGAGCCCACAAAGCAAATTTGATTGTATCATACTTTATTTTATTTTGTTTACTAACCAAAATTCCAAAAATATGTCTAGTGTAGCGTTGTTTCTTTTGTGGGTAGTGTGTGGATCCAACTAGGCCCTATCAAACTCACAACCAGGGTTTGAGACCCTCATATCTAAAGATCAATCAAGGAATAGTTCACCATTGGTTATAAACATCATATATGGACCCCCATGTTCTTCATTTATCATTTTGATCAAGAATTCATCAAGAGTTTGAAGCTTGTTTGCCTTGGAAGCCCTAATTCATCTAGGTATCTTGTGTGACTTCCCCAATACGTTTCTCCATCAATTGGTAAAATATATAAAGTGATGCTTTATTATAAATTATATTATGCATATATGATCCTCCATGAGCTCTAAATATCAAGAGAACTTCATGTTTGCACGTTGGTTCAAAGAGGCTGACCAGAGAAAGTCAACTAGTCAAAATTGGGGTTCCCTAGACCCTATCTCCTGCAATTTTTGTCATATGAAAATGATTACAAAATAAAAGTTACTTTCTATGAAATTCCAAATAACCTTTATGTTTTCATAAAGAGCTAAATTTTCTTGGAAAGTCATTTTTTATGGTGAAAGATTATAGGTCATTTTGTCTGTGCCCTAGTTAGAAGATCAACTTCCAAAGACCATAACTTTCTCAATTTTTATGATATGAATGTCATCCAAATTTTATGATCAACTTAAATATGTCTCAACCAAATTTGATTCGTTTAGAAATGTCAAATTCAACATGAAAGGGCATGTTCAAAGAGGAAACATTATAGGTCATTTTGGGCCATCACCATTGAACAAGCAATTTTCAACTTCTAAAATGCATACCTCTCTCACAAATAATCCAAATGATTTCTAATTTATGACCACATTTGAGAGGAGTGAAAGAGATTCAACGGTAGTGAAGAAACCATTTCCATTTGGAGGTCATAGCAAAAGTTATTCAAGGTGGAGGAAGTGGTCATTTGACTTTAAACTTAGAAAATTTTCAACTATGTTTGATTTCTCCAACTTCCACCTAAACATTCATCATAATCCAAGATCCAAATAAAAAAGTGGTCAACATAAAAGTTATTACCCTTGATGTAACCTTCCCAAAAAGTCCAATATCACTTCATTTGAACAAGAATCGGGGGACTTACGCATGGTTCCTTTAGTGGGCTTGTTTTGACAACATTTGAACTCAAATGATTGTTTCCTTTTGCATGCTTCCATGTGATGACTTCTGTATCCATTATGCATGAATTGGAGTTGAGTTTCATCATGGTTAGGGTATAATTCAATGCCCATGCACCCATGCACAAACGTTGCTATTTTTGGCCAAAATTGAAAAGGTGCAAAACTGAATTCCATAGCCTATAAATACAACTGCATTGCCTCAAGATCAACACACACACCCTGTCCAAGCCTTGCCAATTAACCAAATTTGATTAATTAATTTGATTTAATTATTGGGAATTTGATTTGATTAATTGGCATTTTAAAATTATTGATGTGATTATGGGGGGTAAGTATCCTTAGAATAGAGGTGTAGAGATAGTAAGAGTTTGGTTTTTAGTTGTTTAGAAATTATTCAAATTTTAACTAATTATAAGAATAAATGGTGTTTTGTTGAAATGTATTAAATAAATAGAAAAATGATAAAATTGGGTCATTTGTGAGAATTGGAGAAAATTGGTGGTGAAAATAGAGAAGCTAATAATGAGTTGGGCAAAATTCATAACTAAACAAAGTGATGCGGGTCATATATTCTAAAAATATCCTCAACAAATAATCCACACCTAAAGTGTTTCAATAATTATTTTAAATTAAAAGATACGTAACATAATAACATAAATAAATAGCTTTTTCCCTCATGTTACGTATCAAAGTAACTTCACTAGTAGAGTCGACTGATAACAACATGAGGTATATCTCAAAATAATCAAGTACCTAATTGCCTGCACTCTAAGGATGCTGTAAGACCCCAATTTTGAACCTATGATCCCTCACGCTATCTCATCATTTGCATTGGCTTTGAGAATCACACCTTGTCATCCTCCTTACCCCTCATTCATTAGGTTTGCATTTGGAGATACCACCAAGCACATTTGATTGTATCATACTTTATTTTATTTTGTTTAATAACCAAAATGCCAAAAATATGTCTAGGGTAGATTTGTTTCTTTTGTAGATAGTGTGTGCATCCACCTATGCGCTATCAAACTCACAACCAGGGTTTGAGACCCTCATACCAAGAGATCAATCAGGGAATGGTTCAGCATTGGTTCTAAACATCATATACGGACCCCCATGTTCTTCATTTATCATTTTGATCAAGAATTCATCAAGAGTTTGAAGCTTGTTTGCCTTGGAAGCCCTATTTCATCTAGGTATCTTGTGTGGCTTCCCCAACAAGTTTCTTTATCAATTGGTCAAATATATCAAGAGATACTTCATTGTAAATCATATTATGCATATATGATCCTACATGATTTCTAAATATCAAGAGAACTTCATGTTTGCAAGTTGGTTCAAAGAGGTTGACCAGAGAAACTCAACTAGTCAAAACTGGGGTTCCCTTGACCCTATCTCCTACAATTTTTGTCATATGAAAATGATTCCAAAATAAAGGTTACCTTTTATAACATTCCAAACAGCCTTTATGTTGGAATAAAGAGCTAATTTTTCTTGGAAACGCATTTTTTATGGTGAAAGATTATAGGTCATTTTGTTTGTGCCCTAGTTAGAAGGTCAACTTCCAAAGACCATAACTTGTTCAATTTTTAAAATATGAAGGTCATCCAAGTTTCATGATCAACTTCAAGATGTATTATCCAACTTTGATTCTTTTATAAATGTCAAATTCAACATGCAAGGGTAGGTTCCAAGAGGAAACATTATAGGTCATTTTGGGCCATCACCATTGAACGAGCAACTTTCCTCAACTTTTCCTCAACTTTTAAAATGCATACCTCCCTCACATCGAATCCAAATGATTTCAAACTTATGACCAAATTTGAGAGGAGTGAAAGAGCTTCAACGTTGGTGAAGAAACCATTTCCATTTGGAGCTCATAGCAAAAGTTATTTAAGGTGGAGGAAGTGCTCATTTGACATTATACTTAGAAATTTTTCAACTATGTTTGATTTCTCCAACTTCCACCTCAAAATTAATCATGATCCAAGATCCAAATGAAAAGGTGGTCAACATCAAAGTTATTATCCTTGATGTAAACTTTCCAAAAAGTCCAATATCACTTCATTTGGACAAGAATCGGGGGAATTGTGCATGGTTCCTTTAGTTGGCTTGTTTTGGAAACATTTGAACTCAAATGATTATTTCCTTTTGCATGCTTCCATGTGATGACTTCAGTATCCATTATGCATGAAATGGATTTGTATTGCGTCATGGCTTGGGCCTAATTCAATGCCCATGCACCCATGCACCAATGTTGCTATTTTTGGCCAAAATTGAAAAGGTGAAAAATTGAATTCCATAGCCTATAAATACAACTGCATTGCCTCAAGATCAACACAATAACCTTGTCCAAGCCTTGCCAATTAATCTAATTTGATTAATTAATTTGATTTAATTATTGGGAATTTTATTTGATTAATTGGCGTTTTAAAATTATTGATGTGATTATGGGGGGTAAGTATCCTTAGATTAGGGGTGTAAAGATAGTAAGAGTTTGGTTTAGTTGTTCACAAATTATTCAAATTTTAATTAATTATTAGAATAAATGGTGTTTTTTTTGGAATGTATTAAATAAATAGTAAAATGATAAAATTGAGTCATTTGTGAGAATTAGAGAAAATTGGTGGTGAAAATAGAGATGCTACTAATGACTTGGGCGAAATTCATAATTAAACAAAGTGATGCGGGACTATATATTCTAAAAATAGCGTCAAAAAATAATCCACACCAAAAGTGTTTTTATAATTACTTAAAATTAAAAGATATGTAACATAATAACATAAATAAATAGCTTATTCCCTGATGTTACGTATAAAAGTAACTCCACTAGTAGAGTCGACTGATAGAAATATGAGGTATATATCAAACTAATCAAGTACCTAAATGTCTGCACTCTGAGGATGTTGTAAGACCCCAATTTTGACCCGAAGATCTCTCATGTTATCTCATCATTTGCAATGGCTTTGGGACACACCTTGGCATCCTCCTTACCCCTCATTCATTGGGTTTGCATTGGGAGAGATCACCAAGCACATTGTATTGTATTATACTTTATTTTATTTTGTTAGCTAACCAAAATTCCAAAAATATGTCTAGTTTAGCTTTGTTTCTTTTGTGGGAAGTGTGTGCATCCAACTATTCCCTATCAAACTCACAACCAGGGCTTGAGACCCTCATAGCAAGAGATCAATCAGGGAATGGTTCACCATTGGTTCTAAACATCATGTATGGACCCCCATGTTCTTCATTTATGATTTCGATCAAGAATTCATCAAGAGTTTGAACCTTGTTTGCCTTGGAAGTCCTAATTCATCTAGGTATCTTGTGCGACTTCCCCAATAAGTTTCTTCATCAATTGGTCAAATATATCAAGAAATACTTCATTATAAATCATATGATGCATATATGATCCTCCATGAGCTCTAAATATCAATTGAAATTCATGTTTGCAAGTTGGTTCAAAGAGGTTAACCAGAGAAAGTCAACTAGTCAAAACTAGGGTTCCCTAGACCCTATCTTCTGCAATTTTTGTCGTATGAAAATGATTCTCAAATAAAAGTTACTTTTTATGACATTCCAAACAACCCTTATGTTGGCATAAAGAGCTAATTTTTTTTCGAAAGTCATTTTTTATGGTGAAAGATTATAGCTCATTTTGTATGTGCCCGAGTTAGAATGTCGACTCCCAAAGACCATAACTTGCTCAATTTTTATGACATGAAGGCCATCCAATATTCATGATTAACTCAAGATGTATTATCCAACTTTTATTATTTTAGAAATGTCAAATTCAACATGCAAGGGCATGTTCCAAGAGGAATCATTATAGGTCATTTTGGGCCATCACCATTGAACGAGCAATTTTCCTCAACTTCTAAAATGCATACCTCCCTCATAACAAATCCAAATGATTTAAAATTTGTGACCACATTTGAGATGAATGAAATAGCTTCAACGTTGGTGAAGAAACCATTTCCATTTGGAGCTCATAGCAAAAGTTATTCAAGGTGGAGGAAGTGGTCATTTGACTTTATACTTAGAAAATTTTCAACTATGTTTGATTTCTCCAACTTTCACTTCTAAATTCATCATGATCCAATCTCCAAATGAAAAAGTGGTCAACATCAAAGTAATTACCCT
This sequence comes from Lathyrus oleraceus, assembly GCF_024323335.1. Lineage (NCBI taxonomy): Eukaryota > Viridiplantae > Streptophyta > Magnoliopsida > Fabales > Fabaceae > Lathyrus > Lathyrus oleraceus. The sequence continues at coordinate 321,113,843 of NC_066585.1, read as the reverse complement.
TGATGTCACCTTTCCAAAAAGTCTAATATCACTTTATTTGGATAAGAATTGGAGGACTTGCACTTGGTTCCTTTGGTGGGCTTGTTTTGGCAACATTTGAACTCAAATGATTATTTCCTTTTGTATGATTCTATGTGATGACTTCAGTATCCATTATGCACGAATTGGAGTTGTATTGTATCATGGTTTGGGCCTAATTCAATTCCCATGCACCCATGCACCCATGCACCCATGCACCCATGCACCAACGTTGCTATTTTTAGCCAAAATTAAAAAGGTTCAAAACTGAATTCCATAGCCTATAAATACAACTGCATTGCCTCAAGATCAACACACACACCTTGTCCAAACCTTGCCAAACTATCTTAGAACCCTACTCCATATGATTCCTTGAAGGTTTCTTTCAAATCGAGTTTGAATTTCATCTTCTGTTTTGAGATTCAAACTCTAAGGATTCATTGCCATTTTCATCTCAATTGGTCATTGTAAGCAAGAGGAGGAAGAACCAAGGGAGTTCAGATCAAGATCAAGCCAAATCACTGCTACCCGAAGGTGAATTTTCTCAAACTTCTCTTCTTCAATTCTCCCTTATTTCTCAATTATTTTTATTAATTATAGGTTGTCTGAAGACCTACCAATGTAGGCAACAAGATTGAGTTGCTTTGAGGCCAAATCGAAGCAACTTAAATTGTGTACCTCAAAATTCAATTCCTCATATCTCTCAATATATTTGTTATTGGACAAAATTGAGGTCAGATTCGAGCTCCTGGGCATTTTTTTTCTTTAAAATAATGTACTCATTCTTTAATTTAGTGGTGGCTGGTGCTGGACCAATCCGGTGAGGTCCACTGGAGAAGACAACCGGAGCTAGGGCTTCGGTGATGCGTTGACGTGTCTCCTGGCCACTTGATCTGTTCAATTTGTTTTAATCTTGACCGCTCCTTGTGATTACCATCTCTATGACGCATTAACTGAGGTGTATGGTGTGAAGTACGCGTTTGGCCATCAGATTTGTCACCTCAATTAATGAGAGAGATATGATGGCCCTTGTTTTTTTTTTAATTTCTGATTTCTAATTTAATCTTTTTATTTTGTTTAATTCATATTAATTTCATTTTTAATCCAAAAAATATGGGGTTTTCACCAAAAATCTTTAAATATTTTCCTCTTTCATATTTTGAATTAAAATTATTTTTTGGATTCGTTTTGATATTTTTCATGAATTAAATATTTTTGTACATATTTTTAATTGTTTTAAAATACTTCTGACATTCCAAAAATCATGAATTTTTTTGTCTAAGGTCCTTTGACCTTGTTTGACCTAGGATAAATCCCTTGGCCATTTATTTGGTATTTTGAAGGGATTTGAGGTTTTGTCCATTTAATAATGCATTTTAATTCACTTTTAATTTGGTTTTTAATTGATTAAATGTTTAAAAATCATGTTGATCCATTTTTATGGTCTTATGATGTTTGACGTTCTGTTTGTTTGTTTGTTTGTTTGTTTGTTGGTTTGTTTGTTTGTTTTGATTTTGTTTATGGTCTTAGGGCCTTAAAACACCTAATAACAACAAAAAACTCTAAATAAAATATGTCGGTGGACTGTTGGATTTGATCTGAACTGTTGGACTTAGAATTAGGCAACATTCCATGTGCTAAAGGACTTGGCCAATGCCAACATTTAAGCCTGAGCTATCTTTGACTATGCCCTCATCTGATGCAAGACCTTGGATCCCTTTGATTCATCCGCCACTTTGTCTCTGTGCTTAATTGTTATTTTGTTATTAATATTTATGTTTGATGATTGTTTTGAGTTGATCAAGGAACATTTTATCTGCTACATTAGAAGATATTGAAGACAACTAGCTATTGGAATGTTTGCTTGGATATTATGGCTATCTTTATTTGATGCCTTGGTCTTCATTTGGTTTGCTTGGATGTTGATTATTCCTTATTGATTTCCAAAGTCCAAAGGAAAATGGATTTCTATATGACATTCTTGTCTATTGGATTTGCATCCTATTGGTTATATCTTTTCAACTCTTAACTTTTAATTTTTGTCTAGGGTAGTCTCTTCATTTCCTCTCACTTCTTAAACTTCAAAATCTCTCCCTCTTTTCAAAAAAGTTTATTTGCTTTTGATTTCAAACTTATACATGTTTTAATGATTAGAAACTCTGCCCTTATGTCATTGAATTTTTTTTTAAACTTTTCTTAAAGCAATCTTGTAAATAAACTTAACTATATTGACTTAAATTTTGAAAAGACAAAAAGATCTAACAACTCCATTCAAACCTTTGGCCTTTTTGTGCATTTTTATTTAATTTTTTGTTAAAATCAATTCACCAACTTCTTTGAAATTTTTACCACGAACTACGGGGTTTTGATCCCTCATCTTTATGTTTGTACGTAGGCATAAGACCGAAGATCTTGTCAAAAACAAAAATATAACTAATGAATTCTTTTCTTATCCCCTCACTCTATATTTTATCAAACATCATTTATACCAAAAATATATGCACACAAAAAAGGGGCTCCCTAGGAGTACCTAGGAAACTTTGGATGTTAACATCTTCCCTCTGTGTAACAAACCCCCTTACATGTAATCTCTGACGTTTTATTAGTTTTGATTTGAAAACTTCTTATCTTTGGGTTTTGTTCATACTTTTCCCTTTTCATTTGGAAACAATAAAAGCGCGGTGGCGACTCTTATTTTACTGACGTCAAGTTTATCCATAGCTTGATAGTCACAAATTTATCACTATAGATGCACAAACACAACAAACACAAAACGAGTGAGAAATTCATTCATATAAAAAATGGTGTATAATAATTAAGAGAGTAGTATTTATACATACAAATCACATTCATTCACAATCACATTCTCACCCTAACAAATGCACAAGCACAGTATAATTACAATGCAATGAGACCCAACAACATTACATAATGCATGTGGTACCAATTCTCATCAATATTTCATCATACAAACTCGATTCCCTCTTCGGAATCCTGAACTCCCCCTTCCGAGTTCCAGATAAGACTTTCGTCCCCCTTCAGAACTATGACTTATCTCTTTCAACTTATCAACAATGAATGCATGTCATGATAATAATGCAATTAACACAATAATTATAGTAATATTTAGTGATCCATAATCAATCACACAATTGCAACCATGCATAACATAATCCACTCTTCTGGACTACCACTAATATAATCAAATGCATCATTCCAATCATTCACAACACATCAAATAATTTGTCAATACGAACCTCGTACATATTCGTCGCATCATACACTTCTTTCCCGCCTACTACCGACCTCTGCTCAAATCGTTTTATCCATGAAAACAGTTATAGACCTCTGTTTGACCTACCCAACACTTTAAACTCCGTCCTAAAATAACTTACGAGTTGAAAGTAATGATCAAAACCCTGTACGAAGGCGTTACCAAAAAGTTGTTGTTTTCTGAAATTTCCAGCATGATTTTGATCTCCAACCCCAAAACTCCCATGAAATCATCAACAAAATTATTTTGTACTTGAAAAAAGTTATATTCTTCTATTTCATCTATCCAATACTTCAAACCCCATCCCGAAATGATTTACAAGTTTAAAGTTTTGATCAAAACCGTGCACAAAGGCGTCACCAAAAAGTGGTTATTTTCTGAAATTTCCAGTATGATTTTCATATTCTCTAATCTCAAAATGTACATGAAATATTCAGTAAAAATATTTTATCCTTGAAACAAAGTTATAGATTCTGTTTCCTCTACCTAACTCTTCAAACCCCGTCCCAAAATGATTTATGAGTTGAAAGTTATGATCAAAACCGTGCACGAAGGCATTATAAAAAAAATGTTGTTTTTTCTGAAATTTCCAGCACGATTTTCATATTCTCCAATCCAAAAATGTCTATGAAATCATCACAAAAAAATTACATGGTTTTAAACTCAATCATAAACATACCAATATCAATTACTATTTATATTCATATAATCACACCAATAAATTCACAATTTCATACCCTACCATCATCATAATCATCATCTCAAACTCTTAACATACAACAAACATAAAATTCAGCAACAATTCCAAATTTATCATCAACAATGGTGGTCTTATTCTTCTTCTTACCCTTGCATCTTGCCCTAACTCTCCCTTTTCCAATTCTTTCACGTACGTTCTCAACTCTCTGTTCTGTCTTCACCTTCTTATAAGTAGATCAATTAAATCTCTTATTTTTAAATTTTATTAATATTATTATTATAATATTAAATCAAACTAAAAAATTAAATACTAATAATCTCTCTCTCTCTCTCTCTCTCTCTCTCTCTCTCTCTCTCTCCTCTCGCTCTCTCTCTCTCTCTCTCTCTACTATCCTATCTATCTATCTATCTATCTATCTATTTATCTATCTATCTAATATATATATATATATATATATATATATATATATATATATATATATAATATATATAATATATTATATATATATATATATATATATATATATATATATATATATATTCTATATATATATATATATAATATATATATATTATATAATTATATATACTATATTCCAAATCATATTATTAGGTCAATAACTCATAATAATAATAATAAAAGCAATATTATCTCTATATTATTATTGTTATTTTTAATAAATATTAACTTATTTATTATTACTACTAAATTAAATTAATTAAATCTAATAGTAATACTATTAATCTCATTGTGTCCAACACCTCATACTTCTCGTTAATTACTACCACACCTCTCACTTAAAATTCTAATATTCTAGGGACAATACCCCATACCCAAGGCTCCCCTACTACCTCAACCATTCAAAATACGTACAATACAATTAAATTATTCTATAGAATTAGATAGTTCAAATTGGGTGTTACAACTCTCCCCATTTAGAATATTTTTGTCCTAAAATATTTACCTGATAAAAATAACTCTGAATACACTTCTGGCACCTGGCTCTCCAGTTCTCAAGTCATATTTCCTCCAGCAGGTCCTCCTTAGACAACTTTTACTAGAGAAATCTCCTTGCCCCTCAGCTTCTTCAACTCTTGGTCTTCAATCCTTACAAGCAATGCTTCTACCCTAAGGTTGTCCTTGCACATCATCCATCTGAATCACATGAGACGGATCAGGAATATACTTCTGAAGTTACGACACATATAATACATCATGCAAATTCGAAAGATCGGGTGGAAAGGACACTTTATAAGCCATAATTCCAATTCTTTGAAAAATATGATACAAGCCAATAAACTTAGGAGTAAGCTTCTTTAATTTCAGTGCACGCCCAACACCAGTCACATGATTGACTCTTAGGAACACATGATCACCTTCCCTAAATTCCAGATCTTTCCTCCTCTTATCATGGTAGCTTTTTTTGCCTACTTTGTGATGCTTTCATTTTATCTCGGATCAACTTCACCTTCTCAGTAGTCTGATGGACAATTTTCGGTGTAAGTATAACACTAACACCATATTCATACCACCACAGAGGTGTCCTACACCTCTGACTGTACAATGCTTCAAACGGATCCATTCCAATGCTAAAATTAAAAAATTTATCATAAGTGAACTCGAACAATGGCAGATGATTATCCCAAGTACCTCCACATTCGAGTACACAAGCCCTTAACAAGTCCTATCATGACTGGATAGTTATTTCTATCTGACCATCAGTCTACGGATGATAAGCAGAGCTCAACCTTAGCTTAGTACCCAACACTTCCTGCAAACTTCCCCGAAATCTGGATGTAAACTGTGGGTCTCTATCAAAAACTATACTCTATGGACACCATCTAACTTCATGATTACCCTGATATAAATCTCAGCCAACTTCTGTAATGAGAAACTGATATTAATCAGAATAAAATGAGTTGATTTCGCCAGTCTATCAATAATCACCCATATCACATCAAACCCTATTGGAGTATTTGGTAATCCGGTCATAAATTCCATCGAAATACTATCTCATTTCCACTCTGGAATATCCAATGGTTGCATCAAAACCAAAGGTTTCTAGGGTTGTACCTTTGATTTCTGGCAAGTCAAACATGCATATACAAACTGCGCCACATCTTGCTTCATTCATGGCCACAAAAACATTTTCTTGAGGTCTGGATACATTTAAGTAGCTTCGGAATGAATATTCAGACTGATTTTATAACTTTCCTCTAAAATCATATTTTTCAGCCTAGAATTGCCAGGCACATATACTCTACCTTGTAACCTCAGCACTCCAATCTCATCCACTTTAAATTCACTTTCTTTGTTTAGGTTCACTGAAGATAGTAAATCTACCAGCTTCACATATGGCTTCTTATTCTCCCTAATTTCATTAAGGAATTCATTATTCACCTTCAACATACACAGCATCACACTTCCTGGTGTCAATTTACAAACCATGCTCAAATCTCTAAACTGCACAATGAAATCCAACTCTCTAATCACCAACACCGACATATGTAGAGACTTTGAACACAAAGCATCAACCACAACATTAGCTTTACCTAGATGATAATTTAAGCCAAAATCATAGTCCTTCAGAAATTCCAACCATCTTATTTGCCTCATATTCATCTCCTTTTGGTCAAACAAATACTTTATACTCTTATGGTCATAAAAAACTTTGAATCTTGAACAATAAAGATAGTGCCGCCAAATTTTCAACACAAATACCACTGTTGCCAACTCTAGATCATGAGTAGGATAGTTACTCTCATGTACCTTCAGTTATCGTGAAGCATAAGCCACCACTTTACTATCTTGCAACAACACCCCGTCCAACCCATTTTAGAAGCATCACAATATACTACAAACGATTCATTAGGATCTAGCAAAATCAAAACTGGAAATGTAGTCAACTTATTAATTAACTCTCTGAAGCTCTCTTCACAATGAATATCCCACACATAATCCTGAACCTTTCGAATCAACTGAGTTAACGGAAGGGCTAAATTTGATAACTCTTTGGTAAACCTGCGATAATAACCTGTCAACCCCAAGAAACTTCTGATCTCTATAACCTATTTAGGAGCCTCCTATTGTAGCACTATATCTACTTTGGATGGATCCACTATAATGCCATTACTAGAAATAACATGCTCAAGGCAACTCACCTCTTGCAACCGGAACTCACACTTTGATAACTTCACAAACAACTTATTCTCTTTTAATACCTGTAATACAATCCTCAAATTGTATGCATGTTCTTCATTCGATTTAGAATAATTCAGAATATCATCGATAAAGACTATGCCAAACTAATAAAGATAAGGATGAAAAATGCAATTCATATACTCCATAAATACACCATGTGCATTCGACACTCCGAAAGGAATCACTGAATATTCATAATGACAGTATTGAGTTCTAAACATCTTCTTCTGAATATCTTCATCCTTAGCTCAAATTTGATGGTAACCTGACCTCAAATCAATTTTGCTAAACACACAAGCTCCTACCAACTAGTCCATCAAATCGTCAATTCTCAGAAGTGGATACTTGTTCTTAATCATCACTTTATTCAACTGTCGATAATCAACACATAGTCACATACTACCATCCTTCTTCTTTACCAACAACACTAGAGCTCCCCAAGTGACACCCTTGGTCTGATAAAATTATTTTCAAGTAAGTCTCCCAATTGATTCTTCAGTTCTCCCAACTCTGATGCTGACATTCTGCATGGTTCCATAGAAACATGTCGAGTACCATGAACAAGATCAATAGTAAACTCCATCTCTCTCTGGCGGTAAATCTGAAGTATCATTTGGAAACACCTCTAGAAATTCACATACCACTAGTAACCTTTCAACTACTATTTGACTCTCAACAAAAAAGGAAGCAAACATTGCAAACACTTTAGCTTCATCTTTCAACAACTCTTCCAATTGACTAGCGGATATAAAAGTAGCTTTTTCTTCATCATCAGGAGAAACAAATCATACTGACTTGTTATAGCAATTGATATGAACATGGTTGAATTTCAACCAATTCATCCCCAGAATGACATGAAGATCAATTAGTGGTATAAAAATTAAGTCCACACCAAAGTCTCTACCATAGATCGACAAAGGACAATTCAAGAAGATTAAAGACGTAGTCACAGACCCATTTGTTGGAGTATCAATAACAATTCCACTAATCAAAGTAGACACTACAAGACTCAATGTTTTCACACAGTCAACAAAAATAAACGAGTGTGTCACAATTGTGTCAATAATGGTAATCAAAGGAATGTTGTGAATGTAACATGTACCTTGAATCAACCTGTCGGAACTTGTAGTCTGAGATCCTGCCAATGCAAACACTTTCACTCCAGACTGAGCTTTCTTTGGCTTTTGATAGTTGGTGCTGATGTGACCAGGTTCCCTAGAGTTGTAACAAGTTGGCCCATTAGTCTTGCAATCATCAATATAGTGTCCTGGATTTTCACACTTGAAACACTTCTTTTTATCATTCTTGCATTCATTGGCACGATGTCCTGCACCACCACACTTATAGCATTTGATAGGAGCGGGAGTCCCTCCCTCAATTGGCTTCTTACCCTCTAAAACCTTCTATTTCTCTTTGTCAGCTAGAGCACTATATAGTTTTTCACTATTCAACCTCGTTCCCCTTTTTTCACTCAGACTTTTATAATGAGCAGACCGAGCCCTGTTGTCCTCATCATAAATCCTGCATTTGTTCACCAGTTTCGGAAACCGGCAAATCTGTTGATAACCAATTCCCTATTGATCTCAGAATGCAACCCATTCTTGAAGTTAATTCATTTATACGCCTCTACAGCTGCACCATTATAATATGGATAGAATTTCACAAGTTCCTCAAACTAGCAGCATACTCAGCAATAGTAGAATTCCCTTGTTTCAGCTCCAGAAACTCAATCTCTTTTTTCCCACACACATCTTTTGGAAAGTATCGCTCCAAAAATTCTCCTTGGAAAACAACCCAAGTGATTTCATCGCCTACAACCTACAGTCTCTGACGCATATTGTCCCACCAATCATCAACTTCCTCTACCAGTGTATGCATACCAAATTGCACCTTTTGTGCTTTAGTACACGCCATAGCCCTGAAAATATTTTCAATATCCTTCAGCTCAGCTCATGCTCCATCCAGATCATACCTACCTTTGAAGGAAGGTGGGTTATTCCTCTAGAACTTTTCCAAGTTGCAAAACTCAGTATTCCCTCCATTTTGGTTGTTCTGCACAGCTTGAACCACTGCTTGCAAAGAGGCAACAATAACTCCATCATTTCACCCAACCATATTCTGAACAACATCAACAAATAAGGATTAGAAGAAACTTGGCTCGACCGTGTTCACACATCAGTCGTACACTACTGACACACTATAACATCTGGCTGGACAAACCATAAATCACATTCATTCAGAATCACATTCTCACCATAACAAATGCCCAAGCACAACATAGTTATAATACAATGAGACCCGACAATATTACATGATGCATGTGGTACCAAGTCTCATCAATGGTTTACCATACAAACATGATTCCCTCTTCGGAATTCTGAACTTCCCATTTTGAGTTTCGGATAAGTTTTTTGTCCCCCTTCAGAGTTATGACTTATCTCTTTCAACAATCAACAATGAATGCATGACGTGATAATAATGTAATTAACACAATAATTATAATAATATTTAGTGATCCATAATCAATCACATAATTTCAACCATGCTTAAAGTAATCCACCCTTCTAGACTAGCACCAATATAATTAAACACACCTTCCCAATCATTCACAACACATCAAATAATTTGTCAATACGAACCTCATCCATATTCGTGACATCATACACTTCTTTCCCACCTTCTATCAACCTCTACTAAAATCGTTAAAAATATTCTATCCATGAAACAAATTTATAGCCCTCTGCTTCAGATACCCAACGCTTCAAACTCTGTCCCAAAATGATTTACAAGTTGAAAGTTATGATCAAAACCGTGCGCTAAGGCGTTACCAAAAAATTGTTGTTTTTTGAAAATTGCCAACACGATTTTCATCTTCTCAAACCGCAAAACGTCCATGAAATCTTCACCAAAAATATTTTATTCCTGAAATAAATTTACATCCTTCTGTTTTAGCTACCCAATTCCTAAAACCTCGTTCCAAAATGATTTATGAGTTGAAAGTTATGATCAAAACCGTTCACAAAAGCGTTACCAAAAAATTGTTGTTTTTATGAAATTTCCAACACGATTTTCATCTTCCCCAACCCAAAAACATCTATGAAATTATCACCAAAAAGTATTCTATGGTTTTAAACTCAATCATAAACATACCAATATTAATCACTACTTATATTCATATAATCACACAAATAAATTCACAATTTCATACCCTACAATCATCATAATCATCATCTCAAACGCTTAACATACAACAAACATAAAATTCAGAAACAATTCAAAATTCATCAACAACAAATATCAATTTTTGTAGCCACAATAATTACAATTCATTCTTCACAATTATGGCACAAATCAACAACAATCATAATATGGCATAAGATCAACCTTAGAGGGTAAGGACCCCTCGCTACCCTCTTATGATTAGAACTCTTGTAGGAATAATTCCCCTCCCGTTACCTTAAAATTTTAAGCTTCAAACTCTTTTACAATGATGGTCTTCTTCTTCCTACCCATGCCTCTTGCCTAGCTCTCCCTTTTTCAATTCTTTCACGTACGTTCCCAACTCTCTGTTCTCTACTCACTTTCTTATAAGTAGTCCAACTAATCTCTTATTTTGAAATCTTATTATTATTATTACTATAATATTAAATCAAACTAAAAAAATCAAATACTAATATATATATATATATATATATATATATATATATATATATATTATATATATATATAATAATATATATATATATATATATATATATATATAATATATATATATATCATTAGGCCAACTATCCAATAAAATAATAATAAAAGCAATGATGTATCTATATTATTATTGTTATTTTAAATAAATATTAACTTATTTATTATTAATACTAAATTAATTTAATTAATCTAATAGTAATACTATTAATCTCATCGTTACTTCTCATTAATTACAACCATAACCCTCACTTAAAATTCTAATATTCTAGGGACACTACCTCATACCCAATACTCCCCTCCTACCTCAAAGATTCAAAACACATATAATACAATTAGATTATTCTATAGAATTAGATGATTTAAATGGGGTGTTACATTATACATGAGGGGTAGGATAGAGGAGTCCTTACCCTCTAATAGGGAAGATGCTTTTGATGATTTTTATGTGTGTTCTTGAGGAGTATTATCCTCCTGGTTATATTGGTATGAACTCGTGTGAATTGATGTCTGAAATTCTGCACTCTATGTGTGTGTGTTTTCCATCATTGTTGAAATGTCAAAGGTTCTAGAGATGTGAATTAATGATGAGTTGATGAATTGGTGATCGAATTGATATGTTAATTGGTATAATTAAGGCTTAATAGGAGTGTGGTTTTATTTTGAGAAAATAGATGTTTGAAATAAGCTATATTTGGTGTTAGGAAGTGTTTGTGTGGTTTATTATCACTGAATGATTTTAAAAATGCGTTAAAACCTTATTTTTGAAAAAAAAAACGCAGTATGAGTCGACCTATAACCCTATGTGTTGACCTCACACAAACAAAATCAGATTTTTTCAAATTAACACATTATGCATCGAAGCATACGTGCTATGAGTCGACCTGTAGCTGGCAGAATTGCCCATGCGTCGACCTATAACGGTGAGTCGACATCTGCCATAATGCTTGTTTTGTCTTTTCCTACATTATTTGACGATTCTGATTGTAACTTTCATTCTATAAGTCCAAATGAGACGCCGTTTGAAGCGTTGGAAACTAGCGCGTAGAGCTACCTCATGAACTACTTGATGGATGTATTTTATAAGTGTTGGAAACTTTTTGAGATGATAATTATGACTATTATGTTGTTGCATGTATAAGTAATAATTTAATTAAGGAGATTGATTATATACTTGAGTTATACTGAATTACATGATATTGTGCATATGCCAATTATTGCGATGTGGTAATCCAGAGAGGGGATTAGTTGAGTTGTCAGTGCATTACGTTAAGATAAGAGAGGGGTCTTAACGCATCGATTTTATATATATGAGCATGCATCATTGAGTTATGTTAAGAGGCATGTCTGATAGTTTAGAGAGGGGACTGATGGCTTATCCCAAGCTCAGAAGAGGGGACCTGACTCTAGATAGAACCAACTATTGAGTTGGTACCATATGCATATGCATAGAGTTGCATAGTCGAGTTGTGTTGCATAATGAATTATATGCATTTTGTTGAGTTGTGAATGGATGAAGAGTTTGGGTGTGAGAACGTATTGTGATACATTGTGAATGATATTATGTAGAATATGTTGTATAGATATCCTACCTTGTAGTGTAATACATGTTATTATTGATTTTTATTTCTCACCCCTTTGATGTTGTTGTGGTATGCGCTCCTCTCTAGGGTACATATAAGCATGTAACTGAGTAGCTGCATAGAGAGGAGGATGGCATGAGGTTGTTTCCATCTTTTCTTTTTATGTTTAGTTTACATGCTCTGATATGTAACGCTGAGGGAAACGTTCATAATTTGTCTTCTATTGTATTGAATAGAGAGTTAAAGCATACTCTCATGGTTGATGATTAAGGTTTTGAAGAAATTATAGTTATAATTTTGTTTATGTTATAAAATCTTTGAAATTAAATAATTTATTGATTGCATGCTTTGTTGATAAGAAATTTCTGCTGCAATGATACCCTAAGTGAAGGTGAGCATATGATGACACCATAAATGAAGGTGTTGATTGTTGTTTTATTTATTAAAGAACCACCCGCGGTTGCATATAATAAAAGTTTCGACTGCAGTTGAAGTCTATTGTGGAAAATATGAATCTGAGTAAGATCGTCAAAACCATGGTTGGGACATTTTCGCAGCGTAGACTTCTAACACTCCAATGCTTCACAAAATGTTTCGGTTGAACCTTGAGAAAACACGGTAATAGCGGTATTGGCCTCCATGAATTTATTATGCAGAAATACCTTGTTAAGAAACTTATCCTCAATTAAATTCTAGTTGGTCATAATCTGAATCGGTTGGTCTAGATACCAATTTTTTGCTTTACTGATCAAGGAATGAGGAAATAATATCATAAACACAACTTTTTCTTCTACTTCAGATGCTCTGAGTGTACCGGCAAGCTCATAGAACTTAGTAAGATGAGTATAGGGATCTTCATGGTCAAGTCCATCAAAAGGATTTGCATAAGTGATTTAAAGCAATCCAATCTTCATCTCGATTTATTTAGTATTGATATGAGATCTGACAATATGGGCCAACCGTTTTGGGTTGTTGTGACACAACATTCCATCAACTTTAGTATTGGTGTTGGTGTTGTTGACATTATTGTTCATGTTGTTATTGTTGTCGTCCTATTCCGCCATAACATTCTCTGGTATAAGAGATGTAGAAGAAATTGAAGTTAAATTTCTCTCTTGTTGATTCCTTTGCTTTGCTAGATGTTTCTGCTATTTTTTCTTCGGACCGTTGTTTCGATCTCGAGATCAAAAAGCAATTGATCTTCTAGTGTTTTACCTCGCATAAACAAAATTCACAAACCTAACCAACACAAGTGAGCAACATGATGGGTGTGTGTGTGTGTGTGTGTGTGTGTGTGTAATATTAACAAGTTCAAAATTGCTTAAAACAATAAAAATTATCGTTATGCTTGTAATATCTAAATGCCAGTCCCCGAAAACGATGTCATTTTGATGTGCAGAATCAAAAGTAAGTATTATTGTTATTGTATCCATAAGGACTAGTGTGATATTATTTTTCGTTCAACCGTTAATATGATTTTAAGTGAAGGGTTGACATGATATCTGATTGTGGAAATTAAAGGAATGTAAAATGGTAAATGTTTAAGAAAATGAACAGATAGATAAACTTGTCGGGATTAGATTTCCTGAACCTAGTTAGCATGTATTCTACTGATCAGTGATATAAATCCTAGGTATTAATCTCTATTATCATATATCACTTACTGACATCGTTTATGTACAAACAATGACTTGGGTTTTACCGTATTGTTTAATCAACAATCTCTCAGCCTAGTAATCAATACGGGGGCATTAAGAATCGATACAAGTAATAAATATTAAATCCAAATCTATTTCTAGAATTTAGCTTTTAACATATGATTATGTTAAGTCGGGATTCAAAAGGTATTTCCCAATAATGATTCAAATCCATAAAGTTAACATTTAAAGAAAGACAACATCAATATTTATTCATGACTAGTTCATATAACAATGATTAGAAGAGATACATATGATTACAGTTAATTACATCTAATCCAAACAAGAGGGAAGTTAGCTACTCATTGTCATGGTAGCTTGGTACAAGTGAGAATAATAGAGAGGAATGAGCATCAATCTTGATTCCTCGATGATTATTGTGTATCCACCTTTGATTCCTCAAGTACTGACTTTCTCTCTTGCCAACAGTGTACCCCTGTTTCTCATTCTGAATGGTATTTATATTGGTATTGGAATTACACTCTCACTCAGTCATGCCCTATCTCTCTCAACGAGTCCACCTGTCTTCACCATGAAGCTATTTTCCACGTAATCCTAAACCGCCTTACATCGCTTAGCCACAGAATAAGTGAGCATTCCCTACAACCTCACTACAAGCTCGCTCAGTGCACCTGTGCTTTTGGAGACTTTGACATTTTTCTTGCTTGGTGCTCGATTCAAGCATGCTTGGAACATAAGTCTATGGAATTTTCTTTCTTTTCTCGCTTCAAGCGCACTTGGAGCGTAACTCTCTATAACTTTATTGCTTTACTCGCTTCAAGCTTGCTTGGAGCGTAACTCTCTAGAGTTTTATTGATTTTCTTGCTTGGTGATCGCTTAGAGCTTGCTCAACGAGATTGCTGAAGACTTTCTTCTATGTTTTGTTGACCAAACTATTGCCTTGAACAAATACCTACAAAAATTATTTGAACTTGGGTGAAAAATGCATAAATCAACTGCTATCCTAATAGAATTGGTATTTACATAAAAGGTGGAGTTTTTATACTCTTAACTTGTGAAAAAAGTTAATAAGTGCATTAATTTCTATAAGTTTATGTACCATATTTTTCCACCTATTAGACGTCATTGGGTCGTTCCCGGACAAGGGCCAGTTCCTCTTCCCCTACTAGAGGAAAACCTAGTCAGAGGTATACATGTGGCCAACCCACCACAACATCTGAAGTGGCTAGATTCCACACGGGGGTGAACTATTATTGCCTGTGGGTGATTTATTGATTTAGCCGGACATACAATACGTCTCAAATAACACCCCTAACTTTAGGTGGGGAATTGATTGCCTTAGTCAAACATATAAAGTGTCTCCGATAATACCTCTGACTTTAGGTGGGGGATTGATTGCTTTAGTCGGACGTATAAAGCGTCTCCGACAGTAGCTCTAACTTTAGGTGGGGGATTGATTGCCTTAGCATGACATACAAATTGTCTCCGACAACACCTTTAACTTTAGGTGTGGGATTAATTTCTTTAACCGGGCGTACAAAGTGTCTTAAAAATCACCCCTGGCTTTATGTATGTTGGGAATCAACGTCTTTGGTTGTACCCCAGATGTTCTATTGCTATGAACAGTTACAGAGAAAAACGTGTCTTAGAAAACATCATGTGTATTGCTATTGTACATCTATACAAACACATAAATAATAAATGACTTAAACATAACATTTGGTATGATGGAGGAACAAAAAAACATAACCAAGCAAGGTGACCGTCGTTTATTCATTCACTATTTATGGGCTTTTTAGCCATTTCTCGGAGGGTTGATACCCATTATGTTGAATTTGTCTGATGAGGGAAGTGACATTGATATTTTTGGAGAGCTTGGTATATTCTCGTTGCTTCATCGAGATCAGTGTGAATGGTAGTCGGTTCTCCATGTAGATTGTGGTATTTAATTTTGAGATGTACCAGTGAATCAACAACGTATAACATGATTGAAAAGGGTCGTTCCAAGATGTAATTGTACACATTCCTACAAGGAACAACAAGAAATTAAGAACTTGTTGGTTGGATGTCTTCTCTGCTGCCAACGAAAACTACTAGCTCCACATATCCCTAGGGACGGGTTGTGGTTCAGTTAAACTCTTGGAGATCTGAGCCTTCGTATTCCAACAATCTGCTTTGCTCCATGTTCATCTTCTTGAATAGCTTTAAGTACATGATGTCACATAAGCTTCTTCCATCAATGAGGATCTGAGACACAACAAATTTCATAATCATGGTGATGATCACTAGGAAAAAATCTCATTCAAAAACCTCTGATTTTTTCTAAGTCCTGGAACCCTAACATATGACGGTTTGGAATTTTCATAGACACCTTTCCTTTTTATGGTAGACAATTATTGTTTTCGTGATCTTTCTACTCATCGCCCCTTTGAAGGGGAGGCTCGCCCGAGGTACCTCTCATGTAATGGTGGGGATATATGGGTGTAAGAATTTATTGGTTTCCTTGCTCTCCTCACTTGTCCCAACTGCGTTGGTTTTTGGGAGGGATTTACCTCTAGGCGATTCTCCCTATCTCGCTTTCCTCCATTCAAGTATTCAGTCAATCGACCTCTCTTCATCAGTTCTTCGATGGCATCCTTCCGCTAGATGTAGTCATCGGTGTTATGGCCATGGCTTTTATGGAATCGACAATATTTTGATTTCTCCGACTAAGATGTCTCTATGATGAGATATGGGGGTCGTATTCATACCTTTTAGAATATAGTATTCACAAATTCTTGATAGATCCTCTCATGAGATACCTTTAGATGGGTGTAGATGTCATACTTCCCTTGTATGTTCCGCTCAGAGTCATCCCAATATTGATGAGGTTGTTTTCCTGACAGGCGACTAGAGTGAGACTCGCTAGATACAGGGCTATCAAAATGTGTGGTCAAAATTTCTTCTAAAATTATAAAAGGTTTAGCCATGGTCAATATCTATTGAGTGGATTTGACCTTCCTTTCGCCCAACATTTTCCTGAAAGGATGGTCGTTCAGAAGGCCATTCTAAAAAATCCAAGATTATAAACCTTCTTGAGCTCCGTCTACTTTGATCGAGACTCGAGTAAATTGATTGATGTACGATCGCATTCTTTCTTCCTTGGAACGATTCCTGTTAGGGTTGTCTCAATGATATGGCGTCGGTTACGGGCTGTGAATTGTACAAAAAACCTCTTATGGAATTCCATCAAAGAACCAATGCATCCATTAGGTAATTCGTTGAACCATAACCAGATTGGTCCAACCAAGATTAGCGCGAATAACTTGCATTTGGAAGGTTCTTCAAAACCAAAGTAAGTCAACTATTTGTCTACCAGTTGCACGTGCTCGTTAGGATCTTCCTTTCCCTCATAATGGGTTAGCTTGGGCAGCTTCTCCTTGGAATTTGGGATCATGCTTTCCAAAATCTGTACAAATAAATGGGTGTTTTGTTTGCACACTATCCAGGCAAATTTTTGCTTGAACTAGGGCTAAAGCATGACTTCCTCGATCTTCTCTAGGACTCAGAGGTATAGTCTGGTGTTTTTTACTTCTGCACTTCTCCTTAGACTGAGGCGCCTCATTTCCCTTTGTTTCTGCTAATTCTTGGATCGCGACGCGAGTTTTTCTTGAATCATGTTCTCGCGGGAAGGAGCATTGTGGGGGCTCTCCTCAAGGCGCTAGAACCTTTCTTCAATATCATTTGAGTTTCGTTGTCGAACAATATTAAACACACTGTTCAGTAATTTATTGGTGCCTTGTACGTCGAGGCTTACTTGTAAGGTGTGAAAGTCGGGTAACGTTTCATGTTGCATATTTAGAATCGGGACAAGAATCTCTACCAGGTTGACCGGAACTGATCGTGCCACATGTGAAGCTCGACCTTGATCCGGATGTGAAGGAACTAACACTCTAGGAACTACGACATTCTGTTGTGGAGGAAGAGGCAGTTGATTACTTGCCGTTAAGACAACAACGGTAGATTTCCGTGCGGTTGTGGATCTGGTAGTCTTGGATGCAAGCATATCTGTAAAGGATAAAAATCAGTGATCCGAGAATTTTTAAGAAGTGAGATTGAAGTTGTGATAAGTCAAATCGGAACCCGATAGATCTTCGCATTCGATTATGATTACTCGCTTCGGTAATCAGAAGGAATGAACTATGGAAGTTGAATAATGAACGAGAATTCGTGAAAATCGTAGGAATTGAGAACCGATTCCCACAAACGGCGCAACAATTCCTTCATGGAACCAAAAATGAAATGTTTGATCGGAGATGACGGTGGATCGCAACCTCCGATGCGGTGGAGTGGGGGTACCAGCAAGGTTAACACTCCAACATCCAAATCAGTATGTGAAATAAGAGTGAATTGAAATTGTGTGTTTTAAAACGTGTTCCCTTGATTGACGCTTACTCTATATTTATAGAGAGAGGAAAAATAATGAACTATCTACTTGTGGGTTCCCGTTGGATGTGCTTTACATTAAAGATCTCTCGAGATCCTAAGAGTAACTACCTCCAACGACCGGGAAGGTTCTTGAAGGTCTAAAACATTTAATGAACGACAGGTTATACCGTCACGATCGACTTAGATTTTTTGAGGTCCTTCTAATCGGCCCAGAACGTAACCATCATTAAAAAACAAAACAATCACATTAATTTCTAACTTCTTGAACCCAATAGCAAAAACGTTCAAAAATCATTGCAAACTTTACATACCTTGTTAACAATAACGATAGGAAACTAGAGAAACTAGAATTTTAATAAATTATAACATAATTTATATAAATAAAATTTATAAAGAGATATATCATCTAATATAAATAACTAATTTTTTTAATCAATTATAACAACAAAAAAATCATTATATATCATCAAACATTTTTAATATTAAAAAACATTTAGGATCTATTTGAATTGATTTTCAAAAATTGTATTTTAATTCTCAAAAATTATAAAATTAAAAATTTGTTTGATAATACTTTTCTGTCATAGAGTTTTCAAAATTAATTTTAGTATTCTGTTTTTAAAAACTAAAAAGTGAAAACATCTTTTAGATGTTTTTCTTTTCTATTTGTTGTTTTGAAAATATTTGAAAAATAGTAATTTTTCATTAATGGCATTATCGTAAATATGTTAAACCTTTTGTTTTTTATTTTATTTTTACAAGTTTGTGAATTTTTTTAATACAACATCACGATAACAATGTTCTGTGTTTTTTTAATTTTGTTTTAACATATTTGTGAGTTTTTTTACTGTATCATACGTTTTATCCATTTTTAATCGTAGAAAAAAAATCCATTTTAATATAGAACTCTCTCAATTGATTATTTTTAATCAAAAGTAAAATTTATAAAAATATATTTAAATTCGTAAAGTTTATCTTTTTTAATATAAATCATATTTGATGACTCATGAAAATTATTATATCTTTTATTTGGCATTATTTATTTAAAGTCTTAATTATATTTAAATTTTATTTTAGATCCCTTAATTTTTATTGGTTCTATGTTGCTCCGTTATATTACAATACCAAATACTTTAGTACTTTAATTTTTATTTTGATATTTTATTTATTTTAAAAATTATTGTAGATTCTAAAATAAATAAAATAATATTGATTTGAATGTTATGAAAAATTAAATTAATTATAAATAAATATATTATATATGAGTTTTGCTAAGATAAAGTCATTTAATTTTTAACGAGTATATATATATATATATATATATATATATATATATATATATATATTTCAAATGATTAATAAAATATTAAAATAGAAAATCTTAAATATTCAGATTGTTTATTAACTTATCTTATTCGATTGATAAAATTATACATAGCTTTGATTCGTATTAGAGTTATTTTACTATAAAACTTAAAAGATTAGATTTTAGGATCTTTAAGATATTCATTTTTTTTTAAAAATTAAAAACCAAAAACAATTTCTCCAAACAAGTTTTTAAGTTTTTAATTTTTAAAACGATTTTTAAAAACAGAATTACCAAACAGATTTTATCCCATTTATTTTTTTAAAAAAAATGTTTTAAAACTAATTTATAAAATCATTTGTAAAAATAGAAAATCAAAACTCAATCAAACTGGCCCTTAAAAGTGAATTTATTAAAAACTCACAGCATGAACATCCTGCCACGTTTTGCGGGCATCATTGTCTTGTTTCAAGTATTTAGAACAAACTCATTATTTTTAACGTAGGAGTATAGTTTGTTGTGAACTAAAAGAAAGTCTTCCCATAAGCTCTACACAACTTTAGTAGCAGAACCATATCCATTAAATAAACTAAAAAATATCGTAAGAATATTAATTTTTCAAAATCTAAAAGTATAAAGTATTAATCTCTGACAGAAATTCCTGGTGTTCATATTGATTTGTGGATCCTTCTATGAAATTGGTTTCCCAATGAGGATTCCACTATAGTACTAGTATTAAACAACTTGCTTTCACTAACTCTTTTTCTTCCTCTTTTGTTTCCTTTCGTACACTATTATGTTTTTCAAACCCAACACTATGCATTAAAAACTAGAGAAAATTAAGCAAGAAAATTCAACTTTCTAACTACGACTTTTTACTTGTATTAGAAAGAAGAAACATTCACGTTTTCGTTTATGATTTGTGTGCTTGTAAAGTGAAGTATTAATTTAGTGTTCACGTTCTAGAAATTATAGTAAAATATTTAATAGTAATAAAATGATCTATTTGTCAACAATAATGGCATCTATTTCATGGCTTTTGCCGCCTTCTAGTCGTTGCAATAATTTAAAAAAAAGACTTGTTCAATTAAAATGACTATTAATAGTAAAAATTATTAATTATCTATATTTTAAAAATTAATTTTACAGCTAATCGAATCCCATACCTCTACACTAGACAACAAAATTTCACTTCTATCCTAGTCTTTCTTAACATTAATTAATAATATAATTATTAATTAGTCTTAAGAAAATTTTGATTTGTTGTCAACGAGCTAGTTTCTGTCTCTTCACTCAAATGATGTTATTTTGAAAATAATTCTTTAATGGAGTGCTTTACTCAATAATGCAGTTTCTGTCAAATAAACAGATCATAAATTCTCATAATTATTTATAATATCTTAAGTACAGATAAAGATAATAGAATCTAATCAAATAAACTACACATATCATATTTTTTAAATATATATATATATTAGAATATTATAACCTAAATAATTAATTATTGGCTGCTGTTTATTTTCCCTTTAATTTTTCTTAATTCTTAATATAAAAAACTTGCACGGAAAATATACTTACAAAAACTGTAACATCATTGTTTATAATCATTACAAGATATGCACAAAACATAAAAACTAATCATCACAACAAATATTCCTTCATAATTTCATAAAATTAATTAAAAATTAAAAATAAAAACACATGACTCTAAAATATCTTATTTCACTTCTAGACTCTAGTAATGGTAATAGTACATACCATTCTCTTCACTCTTATGAATTTCATCAACATTAAAATCTTTGTTGATGTTGTTGTTGCTACTAATCAAATGCTTAATATCTTCAAGACCATAACCTAGTAATGGAGTTAATGTTTGACTTTGACTAATATTATTGTAACTATATCCAACTCCATTTGATTTTTCTTCGTATTGGTTCATATTTTCACCACCACCAACAACACTTTCATTGTTGTTGTTACAATTTATCATAAAGTTATTACTATTATTGTTGAAGTCATCAAAGCCTGTAGTACTAGACATGTGATGATGATAACCAATTTCTTCTTGCTTGATTTCCTTGCAACTTCCATCCGATGAACTACAACTTCCTTCACTTCCAAACATAAACATGTTGTTGTCTTTGATAATAGGGTAGTTATTATTATATTGCATGATGTGAGGATTCATGGAATCTTGGTTTTGGTAAAAAGGGTTGAAACTTGTGTTTGGATAGTAGTTATTTGAAGGAAGTGAAATGGTTTGAAGATTAGTGAAGGATGTTGTTGGAGTTTGAGTAAAGTAGTCAAAGAAAGAAGATGAAGGTGGAAATGAAGGTTTCCTAGGAAGATGCAAAGCCATGAGTTTTTTCTTCAACTTTGTGTTCCAATAGTTCTTGATATCATTGTCTGTCCTACCTGGCAATTGTGCAGCTATGATTGACCACCTACAAATCAATATCAAACATGTTCTTAGTCATGGAAGCTAACTAGGTTTCCACTCACCACACAAACAAATTTCATTTTTTTTCCTTTCAAAACTTGATCTCCGATTATTAGACCGACTAATCCAAGAAAACCAATCATAATATCTATCTGCGGAATCCCATTTAAAATTAGAGCAAAACTCTAAATGATCCGACCAAACATATAAATTGTTTATCCAAGCAGAATTCTAACCTGAGACTTTCGAGGAAACAATTAGGGTTATAAATTTCATTTTCTAAATAATTATTTTCCTTTTAGTTATTATAATTTATTTTCTATTTTACTTCTTAAGGTAAGACATTATTGGAGTTTTAGTACTTGCAGCATGTAGTTTATAATAATTAAGGAGGATATAAAGGAGAAAGATAAAGTTATATAGATAATTATTATGAAAATGAGATTAGATTGGTCAGAAGAGAACAAAAAGGGTTGAAAAAATTGTACTTTGCAATTTGCACTAAAAAGGTAGTAGTAAAAAAATTGTACCTGCTTCCAATATTAACATAGAGACTGCAAATTATTCTGTCTTCCTCATCAGAAAAATCTCCATGCTTAATGTTTGGCCTAAGATAGTTAAGCCATCTCAATCTGCAACTCTTTCCACATCTCTTCAAACCTAACAAGAAATAAAAAAATAAAAAAATAAAAAAAATATACAATAATACAAATTTAAGCATTTT